>NW_028260368.1:14420375-14451708 GCF_056163025.1 Triticum urartu | reverse complement strand
TTCAATCGTTTACTCATGGAATGAGTCCATTGGAAAGTTCAATCAATCTTTTTTTTCATATACATTTTGCCTTTTGTGGAGGATCTGTGCCTACTCTACTTTCCTATCTAGGACTTCGATATACAAAATATATACTACTGTGAAGCATAGATTGCTGTCAACAAAGAATTTTATTAGTATTTAGTTAGGTATTTGCATTCAAAATAAGAAAAGAGAACTATTAAGAACTTGTAAAATAAGGATTAGGAATTAATTTGGGTTGCGCTATATCTATCAAAGAGTATACAATAATTATGGATTTGGTAAATCAAATCCATGGTTTAATAACGAACCGTGTTAACTTACCATAACAACAACTCAATTCCTATCGAATTCCTATATTGGAATTCCTATAGGATAGAACATACACAGGGTGTACGCATTATATATGAATGAAACATATTCATTAACCTAAGCATGCCCTCAATTTTCTTTAATGAGTTGATATTATATTAATTGAATATCCTTTTTGTTTTACGAGATTTTTGCTAAAGTTTCATTTACGCCTAATTAACATCGAGTAGACCCTGTTATTGTGAGAATTCTTAATTCAAGAGTTATAGGGAGGGACTTATGTCACCACAAACAGAAACTAAAGCAGGTGTTGGATTTCAAGCTGGTGTTAAAGATTATAAATTGACTTACTACACCCCAGAGTATGAAACTAAGGATACTGATATCTTGGCAGCATTCCGAGTAAGTCCTCAGCCTGGGGTTCCGCCCGAAGAAGCAGGGGCTGCAGTAGCTGCCGAATCTTCTACTGGTACATGGACAACTGTTTGGACTGATGGACTTACCAGTCTTGATCGTTACAAAGGACGATGCTATCACATCGAGCCTGTTGCTGGGGAAGACAACCAATGGATCTGTTATGTAGCTTATCCATTAGACCTATTTGAAGAGGGTTCCGTTACTAACATGTTTACTTCCATTGTAGGTAACGTATTTGGTTTCAAAGCCCTACGTGCTCTACGTTTGGAGGATCTACGAATTCCCCCTACTTATTCAAAAACTTTCCAAGGCCCGCCTCATGGTATCCAAGTTGAAAGAGATAAGTTGAACAAGTACGGTCGTCCTTTATTGGGATGTACTATTAAACCAAAATTGGGATTATCCGCAAAAAATTATGGTAGAGCGTGTTATGAGTGTCTACGTGGTGGACTTGATTTTACCAAAGATGATGAAAACGTAAACTCACAACCATTTATGCGCTGGAGAGACCGTTTTGTCTTTTGTGCCGAAGCTATTTATAAATCACAGGCCGAAACCGGTGAAATCAAGGGGCATTACTTGAATGCGACTGCGGGTACATGTGAAGAAATGATTAAGAGAGCTGTATTTGCAAGAGAATTAGGGGTTCCTATTGTAATGCATGACTACTTAACTGGGGGATTCACCGCAAATACTACTTTGGCTCATTATTGCCGCGACAATGGCCTACTTCTTCACATTCACCGTGCAATGCATGCAGTTATTGATAGACAGAAAAATCATGGTATGCATTTCCGTGTATTAGCTAAAGCATTGCGTATGTCTGGGGGAGATCATATCCACTCCGGTACAGTAGTAGGTAAGTTAGAAGGGGAACGCGAAATGACTTTAGGTTTTGTTGATTTATTGCGCGATGATTTTATTGAAAAAGATCGTGCTCGCGGTATCTTTTTCACTCAGGACTGGGTATCCATGCCAGGTGTTATACCGGTAGCTTCAGGTGGTATTCATGTTTGGCATATGCCAGCTCTGACCGAAATCTTTGGGGACGATTCTGTATTACAATTTGGTGGAGGAACTTTAGGACATCCTTGGGGAAATGCACCTGGTGCAGCAGCTAATCGAGTGGCTTTAGAAGCCTGTGTACAAGCTCGTAACGAAGGGCGCGATCTTGCTCGCGAAGGTAATGAAATTATCCGAGCAGCTTGCAAATGGAGTCCTGAACTAGCCGCAGCTTGTGAAGTATGGAAGGCGATCAAATTCGAGTTCGAGCCGGTAGATACTATTGATTAACTAGATAAAACTAAAGATAAAGAAGGTCATAAATAAAAAAGAAACGAAATAAAAAGAGAAAAAAATCAGTTATGAAATGCAGTAATTCTTCTTTATTCTTCTAATTGATTGCAATTAAACTCGGCTCAATCTTTTTTAGAAAAAAAAGATTGAGCCGAATAAAAATAGATCATGATATGATCATGAGACTTGACAAATTGAGATTCGTCTATTCTATATATCTAGAATATATATATTAAGGTATAATACAATAAAGAAATACAAATAAAATAATAAAATAATAAAATATAGTATTATCATATGATAATGATAATGGAATCAAATACGCAGTATTTACAGAAAAAAGTCTTCGTTTATTGGGAAAGAATCAATATACTTTTAATGTCGAATCGGGATTCACTAAGACAGAAATAAAGCATTGGGTCGAACTCTTCTTTGGTGTTAAGGTGGTAGCTGTGAATAGCCATCGACTACCTGGAAAAGGTAGAAGAATAGGACCTATTCTGGGCCATACAATGCATTACAGACGTATGATCATTACCCTTCAACCGGGTTATTCTATTCCACTTCTAGATAGAGAAAAAAACTAAAGGAGAATGAATGAAAAAAGACATAGTTTGGAAGTTAGACCTTTTTATAGGACTCTCTTTCAATTTCAAAAAAGAGGACGTTTGAAACTTTTAACAGGCGTAATCGTGAGTCAACAAGTGACTCGAACTGTGTGTAAAAAAAGAAGCATTTTTTTTTTTTCAAAATGCTAGAACTAGATAAGGAAGTTTTCTATAACCTTGAGAAAAAGGATAAAAAGGTAGTTTTTTTTTAGTTTATGACTCCGATCAAGAGCGAGAAATCCTTGATTTGGGATTGGACATAGAACCTGGACCCATCGTAGAGACGTTTAGTTCAAAAGAAAGGATCGTATCCTGATGGTAAGAATTATACTTTCGTGGAAATACAGCGCTATAGACTTCAATGCGGTAGAGTAGACGTTTTGTTTCTAATTTTTCTGGACCAAACCTCCGCTCCGACCCAACGATACAATGAATTTTTTCTGTTCATATTCATAAATAAAAAAGATTCGGAATCGCAATGCTACTATATGCGTCCAGAGGAGTATTTGGAATAATATTCTTCTATAATCCATTATTGCGGGGGGTCTTACTAACAGGGCTTCGCTGCACGGGACAGGTCTTCGTCGAAAAGCTAACTCCACCCGGCATTTTCATACCCTTTCTTTGGGTGGTATATCGCCTTTTAAAGTCTAAGAGGGTAGTAGGGGATCTATAGTAGGTAAGATAATTTGCCCTTTGATTTTTGATTGAATATACTATTTTTCCGCCTTTACCACGCATTATTGTATGCGCTTCTAGAGAAGTATGTATGCAGGAAGTAAATTCTAACCGCTTTCTTTTGAATCCAATTTCAAATTAGATTAGAAAGATAGAAAGGCCATGAGGATGGGAAAATCAAAATAAAATCTTTTTAATTAGTTCTCCTTTTTTGGAATTTTCTTATTATCCTTTCATTTTTTTTACAGAATATTTTTCAAACTAAAAATAAAAAATACAATACAATAGTCAATATTCCTTATAATAGATATACTTAATTATATCATAAGAATCTTAAGATATTTTTCGACTAGATAGAAATAGTAAATTTGAATTGAGACACCTATTCCATGACGGATTTAAACTTACCTTCTATTTTCGTGCCTTTAGTAGGCTTAGTATTTCCGGCAATTGCAATGACTTCTTTATTTCTTTATGTGCAAAAAAATAAGATTGTCTAGTATTTTTTAGTGTAAGTAATATAATATGGTAGGGTATGTGGCTTTTTCTACACACACTTTCTACACACAAATGAAAAACGGTTATGGATGCGGATATAGGCTACGAGCATAAATGCATGAATATGCAGAGCCAGGTATAGCGAGTTTTATTTTATTTATTTTAATTGAATCAACGAATATTTTTTGAATAGAAAGTCAATGTATCTAACCTATTATTTCACAGGAGTACTAGTTGCTGAAGGCGATTTCAGAATCAAAAAAAGTAAAGTCAAAATTATTTAGCTTATTCTCTCAATTTCAATCGACCGCTGCTGGATTTAGTATATCTAATATGAATTGGCGATCAGAACACATATGGGTAGAACTTCTAAAAGGTTCTCGAAAAAGGGGTAATTTTTTCTGGGCCTGTATTCTTTTTCTAGGTTCACTAGGATTCTTATCGGTTGGGATTTCCAGTTATCTTGGTAAGAATATTATATCTATACTTCCATCTCAAGAAATTCTTTTTTTTCCGCAGGGGGTCGTGATGTCTTTCTACGGAATCGCAGGCCTATTCATTAGCTCCTACTTGTGGTGTACTATTTTGTGGAATGTAGGTAGTGGTTATGACCGATTCGATAGAAAAGAGGGAATAGTGTGCATTTTTCGTTGGGGATTCCCTGGAATAAAACGTCGCGTCTTCCTTCGATTCCTTATGCGGGATATCCAATCAATTAGAATTCAGGTTAAAGAGGGTCTTTATCCTCGTCGTATTCTTTATATGGAAATCCGGGGCCAGGGGATCATTCCCTTGACTCGTACTGATGATAAATTTTTTACTCCACGAGAAATTGAACAAAAAGCTGCCGAATTGGCCTATTTCTTGCGCGTACCAATTGAAGTATTTTGAGGTATCTTTTTTGAACTGAGTTGAATGAAGAAAAGAAGAATTGGAAGAAGAAAAGTTTTCTCAACACAGGGAGGAAGTCCCTTCTAAATTGGATTTGTTATTGTAAGGGGATTTTTAAGTATTTATCTAAAGGAAGGAACAAACGAGGATAAGAGAAATTTGCTTTTAATTTTTTTTTATCCAAGTTAGATATATCGCATACTATTCTTCCTTTTTCATCCGAAAGGGCTTTTTTTTTATTCTATTTCACTATTTCATTCCATCTAGATCTAAGAAAGAACCCAATGCACTGAAATTCCACTAATAACTAATATACAAAAAAGAAGAATAGATACAGGGTATCAAACCTATAGAGTTTTTGCTTCAAAGAAATAGAAATATCATGAAATAGAAATATCATCATATAGAGTCAGGGAATGGAATAGAGTCAGCGAATGAAGCATATTCATTAACAACTCCATTTACAGATCAAAAATGAAAAAAAAGAAAGCATTGCCTTCTTTACTATATCTTGTATTTATCGTACTTTTGCCTTGGGGGGTCTCTTCCTCATTTAACAAATGTCTGGAACTTTGGATTAAGAATTGGTGGAATACCAGGCAATCCGAAACTCTCTTAACTGATATTCAAGAGAAAAGGATTCTAGAAAGATTCATAGAATTAGAAGAACTTTCTCTCTTGGACGAGATGATAAAAGGGAAACTAAAGACACATGTACAAAAACCTCCTACAGGAATACACAAGGAAATAATACAATGGGTCAAAATAAATAATGAGGATCATCTCCATACCATTTTGCATTTCTCGACAAATATAATCTGTTTGGCTATTCTAAGTGGTTCTTTTTTTCTGGGTAAAGAGGAACTTGTCATTTTGAATTCTTGGGTTCAGGAATTCTTCTATAATTTAAATGACTCAATAAAAGCTTTTTTTATTCTTTTAGTTACTGATTTTTTTGTTGGATTTCACTCCACCCGTGGTTGGGAACTAGTAATTCGTTGGGTCTACAACGATTTTGGATGGGCTCCTAACGAGCTTATTTTCACTATTTTTGTTTGTAGTTTTCCAGTAATTCTAGATACATGTTTGAAATTTTGGGTCTTTTTTTGTTTAAATCGTCTATCTCCTTCGCTTGTAGTCATTTATCATTCAATTAGTGAAGCATAAATTCATTTGATCTCCCGATATTAATATTAATCAAATTAGCAAGCATCTTTTTTTAGAAAGAAAGCCCTTTTCCATTTTAGCAAAATTCTTTCTATTTATACCTACTTTAAGGTATTCATCATTGCAGTACAACTGTTGCAGTAGAATGACAACAGATTCGTGTATAGGGAACTAGATTAGCTTAGCTACCTATCTAATTTATTGTAGAAATTCTGGGATCTGCGATTGGACATGGAAAATAGAAATACTTTTTCTTGGGTAAAGGAACAGATAACTCGATCGATTTCTGTATCGATCATGATATACGTAATAACTCGGACATCTATTTCAAATGCATATCCCATTTTTGCGCAGCAGGGTTATGAAAACCCACGAGAAGCAACTGGACGAATTGTATGTGCCAATTGCCATTTAGCTAGCAAGCCCGTCGATATTGAAGTTCCCCAAGCTGTGCTTCCCGATACTGTATTTGAAGCAGTTCTTCGAATTCCTTATGATATGCAATTGAAACAAGTTCTTGCTAATGGAAAAAAGGGAGGGTTGAATGTAGGTGCTGTTCTTATTTTGCCCGAGGGATTCGAATTAGCGCCGCCCGATCGTATTTCCCCTGAGTTAAAAGAAAAGATAGGAAATCTTGCTTTTCAGAGTTATCGTCCCGATAAAAAAAACATTCTTGTGATAGGCCCTGTTCCCGGTAAGAAATATAGTGAAATTGTCTTTCCCATTCTTTCCCCTGATCCTGCTACGAAGAAAGATGCTCATTTCTTAAAATATCCCATATATGTAGGGGGAAACCGAGGAAGAGGACAGATCTATCCTGATGGTAGCAAGAGTAACAATACAGTCTATAATGCTACGTCAACAGGTATAGTAAGAAAAATACTACGTAAAGAAAAGGGGGGGTATGAAATATCCATAGTTGATGCATCAGATGGACGCCAAGTGATTGATATTATACCTCCCGGACCAGAACTTCTTGTTTCAGAGGGGGAATCCATCAAGCTTGATCAACCATTAACAAGCAATCCTAATGTGGGAGGTTTTGGTCAGGGGGACGCAGAAATCGTGCTTCAGGATCCATTACGTGTCCAAGGCCTTTTGTTCTTCTTCGCATCCGTTATTTTGGCACAAGTTTTTTTGGTTCTCAAAAAGAAACAGTTTGAAAAGGTTCAATTGTACGAAATGAATTTCTAGGTCCCGGGATTTCTTACCATCAAGTTGGTAAAAAGCCTCGATTTATTGGCAATTGCTAGAATTATCTATGATCTATTTTGGAAATCCTTTTTTTGTTTAGACTGCTTTTTGTTTATGAGATGTCTGGAATTCCTTATTTATATCCCATGCAAAAGAAGAGAATCCAAGGCAAAGGCGAGAACAATCAAATTAAAATTTCTTCTTTTTCGGAGGGATTGCAGGTCTTCTTAATCGTCTATTCGGCACAAGAAAAAGCCTTTTTCTTGTGCCGATTCTTCTTGTATCAAAATAAGAATCCTTTTTCTTCCTAATTCGTCAAAGATTACTATTTCTTCTTTATTCGGGTCTGTCTCTTGGACCTCTTTTTCTTTTGCTTAGGTTTAGCCGAGGTAGTGGACAAACAGAGGGGAAGAAAATATGGCGGGGGAAAAATTTCTTGTGATTGTGAGCAAATTGCTTGGCTTGTTTAATTAAGTTCAACTTCAAATTTACAGAAATTTTGCAAAAAAAAAGTAAACTCTTCCATTGAAGGTTTTTTTATTTTTAGGCTAGTTGAATAGTTTTGATTAAGGTTTTATTAGTTTATTACTCGAAACTAAATCAAGGATTTTCAGGATACTTCCTTCGTGGAATAAGATATTGGATCCTCGAGTGATCTCTTTTTCTTGTTGCTTCATAAGAGTGAATCGAATAGATTCAATTCGCGTTATAAGAGTAAAATAAAAATTCCGCGGGTCCTTTCCGCTCTAATCAGATAAAGGGGGGTAAGGACCCGCTAAGCTCCTACTTTTTCATGTTTACAATCTGGTCCCTCCGATTACTATAGAGATGAACCCAATCCAGAATATGAACCATAAAAGAAAACACCTACTAAACCAATCACAGCAATACCAGCTACAGTACCTATCAGCCAAAGAGGAATTCTTCCAGTAGTATCGGCCATTTCCCCTACTTTCCTCCACATTTTATCAATTGGTCATGCTAGAGACAAAAACAGTCATGGGTAGTTATAAGGATGGTATCCTTCCAAATGGGATAAGAGAATTCTTATTAGTCTCTTTCTTTCTCTCAATTGAAGAAGTAATTGGAAAATAAAACAGCAAGTACAAAAATGAGTAATAAACCCCAGTATAGACTGGTACGATTCAATTCAACATTTTGTTCATTCGGGTTTGATTGTGTCATAGTTCTATAGTTGGAATTTGTTTTATCGTTGGATGAACTGCATTGCTGATATTGATCCCAAGAAAAAAACAGTAGGTACAGCTAGTCCGTGAATAGCCAGCCATCGCACTGTAAAAATAGGATAGGTTCGATCTATGGTCATTGAGGGCCTCCTAAAAGGATCTACTAAATTCATCGAGTTGTTCTAAAGAATCAAAACGGTCGGTTATTAACGGAATTCCTTGTCGGCTTTCCGTGAAATACTCGTTTGGCCTAGGACTTCCAAACACGTCATAAGCTAAACCCGTACTGACAAATAACCAACCCGCAATGAATAGGGAAGGTATAGTAATGCTATGAATAACCCAGTATCGAATACTGGTAATAATATCAGCAAAAGAACGTTCTCCCGTGCTTCCAGACATGCTGAACTCCCAAAATTTTTGTACATTCAAAAAAGGAATTGATTCCGTAAAAGATGGGATCGACCAGTAAATAGAAAATTACTGATATTTCATCCTTGTGAGATTGTCAATTTTGTACCAAAGGTGTATTTTGAGTATACCGAATTAGTATAGCTATCCTTCCTATGGCACAGCAATCTGGTTTTGCCTGGTTCCGAAACATAATTACTTTTTTATTTTTTTTTTGTCTATAGGTAAGCTATATGTTATTCAAGGCATCAATAGAAAACCCCATTTTTGTAGGTTCTACTTACTTTTCATTGGCTTCGGAATAATAGAGTAATTCGGAATAGCAGCCAAAATCTTGGGAAAATCTAAGTTAATGATCAATAGGTTTGGATAAATAATTTAGGAAGGATATTCTCATACTGACACAATACAAGGACAAGTATATGTGAAATCTATCCTTTCATAATTCGTAATTCATCCTTGTATTGTTTGTTGGATTAGGTCTAACTTTCTTGACCAAACTGCGAGCGCGGAACTTTACGAGATGAAATAGGGAAAGACAGAAGATAGAATAGAACTTAAAAGGATAATTGAAGTGACTCGTCTTCGAATCTACTTTGGTTGGAGTTCGAAAAAGGAATAAAAATAAAGTAAATTCAAGGAAGAGCTTTCTTTTTTTTTTTTTTTTAACAGCCCCTTGGCAGGTCGTGGAATGCTTTTGTTCTCCTCTTATTCCATATGGAATACAATCAGTTAAAATAAGAAGGAATAGGGGAATATTCGATCGTTCACTCCAAAAAGAGGGTCCTATTGAAAAAGAAATTATCCAAAATAGAAAGAAGTTTTTTTTTTCAAATTCAATTGTTTATTTATCTCTTATTCAAAAATTTCCCTGAAAATTGAATTTCTTTTTTTCATTCAATGGGGTTAGATGATCTAGTTCTTAATATTATTACTTTACTCAATTGACAAATTCCACAACAAATCTCTTGATTCGGAATTAGGGACTCATGTATCATCTGATGAATCCACTTTCTTTTACACTTCTGTATCTTACTCTATCTTGTTTTTTAGTATTATCTAAAATAACTGATGAATTATGAATTTTCCATAACTTAGGTAAATGCTTTACCAACATATGTAGTGTAGTAAAAAAAAATAAATGGAATTTAACTCTTTCATGCTTACTTTAACTAGTTATTTTGGTTTTCTACTGGCTGCTTTAACTATAACCCCAGCTCTATTTATTGGCTTGAACAAGATACGCCTTATTTGAATTGACTGAATAATTATAATTCAGAAAAGAAAAATCTTTCTTTGGGATTCCTGGCATTCTACGACTCTTTTCCAGACTAATTAGGAATTCTTTTCTTGGTCATTGAGATTCGTGGATAATTTAGAGTACTATTTAGGGATAGATCGTACCTCTTTTTTTATCCCCTCGAACAAATCGAAATGATTGAAGTTTTTCTATTTGGAATCGTCTTAGGCCTAATTCCTATTACTTTAGCGGGATTATTCGTGACTGCGTATTTGCAATACAGGCGTGGGGATCAGTTGGATCTTTGATTGAGTCATTTTTTTTTTTTGATTGACCTCCTCCAGACCAGAGAGGAGGTCAAATTGAAATTGGAGTTACAATTCAATTTTGTTAAGTTATTTTACTCTGCTTCGACATAAAATAGATGGAATCACGCTCTGTAGGATTTGAACCTACGACATCGGGTTTTGGAGACCCGCGTTCTACCGAACTGAACTAAGAGCGCTTTCATTCATTCAAAAAGAAAATCTTTTTCTATTCCTAATGTATCTCACGTACGTATAGTCTCCACAAATTCAAGTTATACCCACTTTACTTTAATTGATCTCGTCGCTACTGCCTATAAAGAAGAAAGAAGTAATAGGTAGGGATGACAGGATTTGAACCTGTGACATTTTGTACCCAAAACAAACGCGCTACCAAGCTGCGCTACATCCCTTTTCCAAATTAAATTGTTGTACAATGCCATTGTACACAATTCCTGTCTTCTTTTCCACATCATAATTTTCTTCTTCTTTCTTTCTCTATCTATATATAGAACCCTCGTGTCATTTCTTCTTTTTGGTCTCATATAATTAAGGAATTATATACATATAAAATCCAATATAATTTCGCCTATAAAAGAAGGATTACTTTTCCTTGGTAATATATAGGAAGAAGGGGTCATCTTTTTCTTTTTTAGGGATAGGAAAATTTCGTCGATATGGTTCATTTTATATATAGCATAACAATCTTGGGCAAGAGTTTATGATCATATATGTATTCCAACAAGGAAGGAGGATTTTCAATGCGGGATATAAAAACATATCTCTCTGTAGCACCCGTGCTAAGTACTCTATGGTTTGGTGCTTTAGCAGGTTTATTGATAGAAATTAATCGTTTATTCCCAGATGCTTTGTCATTCCCTTTTTTTTAATTCTAGTTATTGCTATGGGAGGGATAGATTTCTTCGTGATATGACAAAATTTGATCCTTTTCAATCTTTTTTTAGTATCGGAAGGAAAAAGAAAGAAAAGATGGATTGGGTTGAACCTCAGAGTCATTAAAAATTTGGTAAACCCCATTTTTGAAAATAGAAATTCAATTTAAAGGGGTACCCAAGCTAAATAAGGCCTCAGAAATCAGAGCATAGAAAAGGCGGGGCTGGCTAATTAAATGAAAGGATTTCGAACCAAAATCTTTGCTAATTCGACAAGGATTGTATTCTTTAATTATTTCTCTATTTTTTATTACTTAATTAAAGAATAAAAAAAAATTATTCTAATGAATTTTATTCTTCTTCTTCGGATTCAAAATAGAAGAATAAAAGAATAAGTAGAAGAATTAAGTTAAGTCAATCCAAAAAGAAAAGGAGGTTCATGGCCAAGGGAAAAGATGTTAGAATCAGAGTTATTTTGGAATGCATCAGTTGTGTTCGAAAAGGTGCCAATGAGGAATCGACGGGGATTTCTAGATATAGTACTCAAAAGAATCGCCACAATACACCCGGACAATTAGAATTCAAAAAATTTTGTCGTTATTGTCGCAAGCATACGACTCATCACGAAATAAAGAAATAGGAACATCGTGTGTTTGATCTTTCCAAACAACAGAAAGAGTAAGAACTTCATATTTAATATATAAAGAAAACATAGTATAGAATACAAAATACAAATCAACTCATCTGATTTCCGGTAGATATTATTTCATATGTATAGAGGGTATTCATATACTATAATATGAATCAAATAAGATATGGATCAAAGAAAAACTACTTCTTCTGGATCCTAAATTAATAAAATAAAGAAGTGAATTTTCAAATTTTCAAATTTTAAATAAGGAATAAATCATGTATACATCTAAACAACCTTTTCTTAAATCTAAGCAACCCTTTAGTAAATCCAAGCAAACTTTTAATAAATCCAAGCAACCCTTTCGTAAATCCAAGCAAACTTTTCGTAAATTCAAGCAACCTTTTCGTAAATCTAAACAACCTTTTCGTAGGCGTCCCCGGATTGGCCCGGGAGATCGAATTGATTATAGAAACATGAGTTTAATTAATAGATTTATTAGTGAACAAGGAAAAATATTATCGAGACGAATAAATAGATTAACCTTGAAACAACAACGATTAATTACTCTTGCTATAAAACAGGCTCGTATTTTATCTTTCTTACCGTTTCGTAACTATGAGAACGAAAAGCAATTTCAAGCCCAGTCAATTTCAATAATTACAGGTTCTAGACCCAGAAAAAATAGACATATTCCTCAATTAACGCAAAAGTACAATTCCAATCGAAACTTAAGAAACAACAACCAAAATTTAAGAAACAACAACCGGAACTTAAGTTCCGATTGTTGATGTTTTATTCGAATTCGAAAGGGCCAGACCTATATATATTATAAAGAAAGTAATCCAGCTCGTTGATTCCTACCACTTAATCTTAATTTATTGTATCTTCCCGGAGTTCCCTCTCCGGGAATTCATCTTTTATTATTCCAGTATATTACTTTATTTATACCTTTAATTGATGATCTTTATTTTATTGGAAATCGTGTAAAGATTATTTGGATTTGATACAGCTACTTGTGCAAGCATTTTACGATTAAGAATCAATTTCTTCTTGTACAGGTTGTGTATTAATTTACTATAACTATCGAATACTTTATATACCCGCGTTGCTGCGTTTATCCGAGTGATCCACAAACGACGAAAATCCCTCTTTTGCCTACCTCTATCTCGATGAGAGGAAACAAAAGCTCTTTTTACCTGTTGGGTAATCATTCGATTAAGTCTTAAATGAGCCCCTCTAAAGTTTGAGGCAAATGAACGCATTTTTGTTCGTCGTCTCCGGGCTATATATCCTCGCGGAACTCTGGTCATTGAATCAAATTAACCTTAATGAATAACTAATGATTTCTCTTCTTTTAGCCACCCTTTTTCTCATTAATAACAAAACTAATTATTCCGATATATAAAATATTAATTCCAATGGCTTTTGCTATAGTAACCTTCCCAACCACGATTTTTTATTCCACTCCGTTCAGTTATTTCTATACGAAATAACAAATTCATTCTAATAATACTAAAAAAAATAGTGGGTTCCATCGTTTCTATGGTTCCCTTTTAAACGGTGAGGCCCTCTCTATACACCGGAGCCCTTTCTTTCATCAAAAGGTATTGCGAACTTGTATAGTCCACATTCTTTGGCTCTACCTATCCATTATAGAGTAAATAGCTCTTTTCACAATAAGAGTTATCCATACAGTGACGGTATTTAATTATGAAAGTTGGCTAAGTAGCTGACCCTGTTAGTCCGTTCTTTTAAGATAAAGGAGCATAAGCCTTTTTCTTTTTATTACTATTTCCTCCGCTTAATGGATAACCATTTGCTACCAATGGGAGAATTGCTTCTTATTTCCAATTTAGATAATTGGATTTGCACCAAAGGAAACCATAAATTCCATATACCATAGAAATCTAGGATAGAGAAGCTATATCCTATTCATTGGTACTAATCATGGATACTTCAATTTTTTTTATATTTGTTTGAAGTCATGATCTGAACGAGTCGCACATACACCCTAGCACATGTTCCTCGACGCTGAGGGCATCCTTTAAGCGCGGCCGTTTTTCGAGCATTTCGTATTGGCTGTCTTGCGTTTCTAATAAGTTGTTTAACCGTCGGCATGTTGTATGTATATAGAAAAAAATGGATTGGTTTAGATCCATCTTAACCTGATGATTGCTCATCATGAAGTCTTTCTATTTTCTATTAAATCGAGGAAAACACGAATTTAGCTGTGAAATAACTTTACAAGAAATCCGGACACTACCAATCCTTAAACATTTCTGGAAACCACACTGGATCAGTATCGCAGTGCTTGTCAATCATTTCATCCCCTACAATATCGACAAGTCCATAAGCTTTGGCTTCGTCTGCTGACATAAAAACATCCCTTTCCATGTCTTCGGATACAACCCAAAAAGGCTTGCCTGTTCTTACTGCATAAACCCTTGTGATCATTTCGCGAACTTTGTGTAACTCTTCTACTTCTAGTAAAAATTCTGGTGTCCTTGCCCGATAATAAGCACTAGCAGGTTGGTGAAGCATAATCCTCGCGTGAGGGAATGCTATACGCTTGGTGGGTTCTCCTCCAAGCAGAATGAAGGACGCCATGGAGGCGGCTATTCCGAGGCATATTGTATATATATCTGGTGTCACCGTTTGCATCGTATCAAAAATAGCCATTCCTGAGATTAGCCACCCGCCTGGGGAGTTTATAAACAAAAAAATATCACTAATTCCATCTTCTATACTCAGATATACCATGAGACCTGTAATATGATTCGTGATCTCGCAACGAATCTCTTGACCTAAAAAAAGTGTCCTTTCTCGATACATAACATTGTATAAGTCAACCCAAGTCGCTTCTTCATCTCCAGGAATCCGGTAAGGTACTTTTGGAACACCAATGGGCATATTAGATTAATATTATTAAATTTAAGTAAGAAAACCACACTTTAATATGGAAACGTAAGAATGGAACAGAAAGAAAGAATCCGCAGTTTATTGTCTTAATTTTTATTCTTATTCTATATGAATATTATAGATTCTATTAATACGTAGATTGAAAGGTTATACATATAAGGAATGTAAGACAGATTGAATAAAGAAAAGGGAATGGGTGATTTGAATGCTAAACAAAGAGGGGTAGCGATCTATTCTTCGTTTTTTCCAAATTGGCCAAGTTACCCATTGCATATTGGCACTTATCGAGTATAGAATAGATCTGCTTCTCTTTCTTCTTATGAACAGAATTGGCTTCTTATTTTTAATGGAATGAAATAAATATTCGCGCTTTCTGACACAGAATCCCCTAGAAGGGTTAGGTACATAGGATATGGATAGTCTTTTTCAATGCGATAAAATAAAGCGACATCGTGTCTATTTTTCTTTGCTAAAGGGGTATTTCCATGGGTTTGCCTTGGTATCGTGTTCATACTGTCGTATTGAATGATCCGGGTCGATTGCTTGCGGTGCATATAATGCACACAGCTCTAGTTTCTGGTTGGGCTGGCTCAATGGCTTTATACGAATTAGCAGTTTTTGATCCCTCTGATCCTGTTCTGGATCCAATGTGGAGACAAGGTATGTTCGTAATTCCCTTCATGACTCGTTTAGGAATAACGGATTCGTGGGGTGGTTGGAGTATTTCAGGAGGAACTGTAACAAATCCGGGTATTTGGAGTTATGAAGGTGTGGCAGGTACGCATATTGTGTTTTCTGGCTTGTGTTTCTTGGCAGCGATCTGGCATTGGGTATATTGGGACCTAGAAATATTCTCTGATGAGCGGACGGGAAAACCCTCTTTGGATTTGCCCAAGATCTTTGGAATTCATTTATTTCTTGCAGGGGTGGCTTGCTTTGGCTTTGGGGCATTTCATGTAACGGGTTTGTATGGTCCTGGGATATGGGTATCCGATCCTTATGGACTAACTGGAAAAGTACAAGCTGTAAATCCAGCGTGGGGTGCAGAAGGTTTTGATCCTTTTGTTCCGGGGGGAATAGCTTCTCATCATATTGCTGCGGGTACATTGGGTATATTAGCGGGCTTATTCCATCTTAGTGTCCGTCCGCCTCAACGTCTATATAAAGGATTACGTATGGGCAATATTGAAACTGTACTTTCCAGTAGTATCGCTGCTGTTTTTTTTGCAGCTTTCGTAGTTGCTGGAACTATGTGGTATGGGTCAGCAACGACCCCAATCGAATTATTTGGGCCTACTCGTTATCAGTGGGATCAGGGATACTTTCAGCAAGAAATATATCGAAGAGTTAGCAATGGTTTAGCCGAAAATCTTAGTTTATCAGAAGCTTGGTCTAAAATTCCCGAAAAATTAGCCTTTTATGATTATATTGGTAATAATCCGGCAAAAGGGGGATTATTCAGAGCAGGCTCAATGGACAATGGGGATGGAATAGCTGTTGGATGGTTAGGACATCCCGTCTTTAGAGATAAAGAAGGACGTGAGCTTTTTGTACGCCGTATGCCTACTTTTTTTGAAACATTTCCGGTTGTTTTGGTAGATGAGGAGGGAATTGTTAGAGCAGACGTTCCTTTTAGAAGAGCAGAATCCAAATATAGTGTTGAACAAGTAGGTGTAACGGTGGAGTTCTATGGTGGCGAACTTAATGGAGTAAGTTATTCTGATCCTGCTACTGTAAAAAAATATGCGAGGCGTTCTCAATTAGGGGAAATTTTTGAATTAGACCGGGCTACTTTGAAATCTGATGGTGTTTTTCGCAGCAGTCCAAGGGGTTGGTTCACTTTTGGTCATGCTACCTTTGCTTTGCTCTTCTTTTTCGGACACATTTGGCATGGCGCTAGAACATTGTTCCGAGATGTTTTTGCTGGTATTGATCCAGATTTGGATGCTCAAGTGGAATTTGGAACATTCCAAAAAGTGGGAGATCCAACTACAAGGAAACAGGCAGTTTGATACACATTGTTATAGTATCTTTCACCTCTCTTTTTTGATTTGACATGGGAAACATCTCCCATCCTTTCTTTGACTCTTTTTCTTTCTTTATATGGGAAATTATCCCAAATGACAAATGAATAGGTGTGGAAGTTATAATTGTAAATAAACCAGGATCGAATCTATGGAAGCATTGGTTTATACGTTCCTTTTAGTTTCGACTTTAGGGATAATTTTTTTCGCTATCTTCTTCCGAGAACCACCTAAGGTTCCACCAACTCCAACTAAAAGAATAAAATAATTTCATTTAAGTAAGAAGTCCCCCTATCTGGGAGACTTCTTACTTAAATTAGTCTCCGTGTTCTTCGAATGGATCTCTTAATTGTTGAGAGGGTTGCCCAAACGCGGTATATAAGGCATACCCAGTAAAGCTTACAAGTAAACCAGATATGGAGATGGCGACTAAAGTTGCTGTTTCCATTTTTATAGAATTTCAAGATTACAATGGATCTACGAAAAGATCGTGTATTTACAACTACAACGGAATAGTATACAAAGTCAACACCAATGATTAAATAGAATTTATGGCTACACAAACCGTTGAAGATAGTTCTAAACCTAGGCCAAAACGAACTGGTGCAGGTAGTTTACTGAAACCCTTGAATTCGGAATATGGGAAAGTCGCCCCGGGTTGGGGGACTACTCCTTTTATGGGGATCGCAATGGCTTTATTCGCTATATTCCTATCTATCATTTTAGAAATTTATAATTCTTCCGTTTTACTGGACGGAATTTTAACCAATTAGGTTTCTACTAACTAAAACTAGGAAGTCAGAGTTTTTCCATCCAAAAAAGCCTTTCTAGTTTAAGATCTACATTTCTAGATATTATGGTAGTTCGACCGCGGAATTTTTTTGTTTCGGTATCTCTGGAATATGAGTGTGTGACTTGTTAGAATTGATCCTATTGATAATACATAGAAAGGGCCTGTTATCTCTATCAAGATGATTCTAATTCGTCAGATATTATTTATTCTAGTATCTGGAACACGAAATAGATAGAGTGGATCAAAAAAAAATGGAACTATGATTCATACTCACTATTAAGACCTCGCAACCAGACTGAAAAATTCAAGTAGTTCTTAAATAAAAATAAAAAAGAAATTTTCTTCCTTCCAATTTTGTTTGCCCAAAAGACAACTTTTTTTCTCTCGATTTTGTCGAGTCATTACACTGATTCAATAAATGATTATCAAGCGGTTCTTATTCGAAGAACCCTTGCCTTTTGTTTAGCTTGAGACTAAATCATCGTGGCTCTAGTATGAATCTAAGGTTTTAATTGAACTGATTCATAGGATCTCAACAAGATAATTTCTATATTACGCATAAAAAAACAAATCCTTTATAGGGAAGAGAAAAGTCAAGAAGCCTCTAATGACCAACATAAGGGAAAGGAAGAAAGAAAGACGCGCCAACTTGAGATTTTTTGGCATTATCATCACAAAGAAGATATTCCGGATTTTTCTTATTTGATATCTTCAAGGCAAATCGACCCAATTCAGTGGCTGATGAAGTTTTGAACCTTTTTTCTAATATTCGTTGAAAATTTTTGTGTTTCTGCTTGAGCCGTACGAGATGAAATTTTCATATACGGCTCTTAGAGGGGGACTCGGGTTAGTTACCTATCTCAATAAAGTATATGATTGGTTTGAGGAACGTCTTGAGATTCAGGCAATTGCAGATGATATAACTAGTAAATATGTTCCTCCCCATGTCAACATATTTTATTGTTTAGGGGGAATTACACTTACTTGTTTTCTAGTACAAGTCGCTACCGGTTTTGCTATGACTTTTTACTACCGACCAACCGTTACAGAGGCTTTTTCCTCGGTTCAATACATAATGACCGAGGCCAACTTTGGTTGGTTAATCCGATCAGTTCATCGATGGTCAGCAAGTATGATGGTTTTAATGATGATCCTGCATGTATTTCGTGTGTATCTCACAGGGGGATTTAAAAAACCCCGCGAATTAACTTGGGTCACAGGTGTGGTTTTGGCTGTTTTGACTGCATCATTTGGTGTAACTGGTTATTCTTTGCCTTGGGATCAAATTGGCTATTGGGCAGTCAAAATTGTGACAGGTGTACCTGACGCCATTCCGGTAATAGGATCGCCTTTAGTGGAGTTATTACGCGGAAGTGCTAGTGTGGGCCAATCCACTTTGACTCGTTTTTATAGTTTACATACCTTTGTACTGCCTCTGCTTACTGCCGTATTTATGTTAATGCACTTTCCAATGATACGTAAGCAAGGTATTTCGGGTCCTTTATAGGGAAGGCATATCATAGAGAATTATAATTATCATATATCATATCGGGTAGGTTTTGGTATTTCATTGCTACAAGCATGGGTTATTGTAAAATAACACATGTCATTTGGATACTTCTCTTCAACTCCAAAGTATTTTTATACAATACAAATAGTTGAAGTTAATTTTACGAAAGAAAAAAGGCGGATTATGGGAGTGTGTGACTTGAATTATTGATTTGGCCATGCAGATAAAGAATTGGATCTGCCACATTAGAATTCACAACCAAAGGTGTCTCCGCATCCAATCAACATGTAAGTCCCCTACCTAGGAAGGATAGGCTGGTTCACTTGAGGAGAATATCTTCTATGATCATACCGCAACCATGTCATCCATGAACTGGCTCCGTAAGATCCCATAGAGTAGAAATGGAATAAGTCATGTGACATGATCCAGTTCTCTATTTATTACACTTACCTTTTTATTATAGTATGGAAATGCATTCATTTTCTTTGCATCGATTGTGATCCGCAATACTATCGGAGTAAAAGAAGGGATCTAAGGAAGAATGTAGGCTAAACTTTTTGATTTTTTATTAGTAACAAGTAAATATTTTGTTTGGAGGTAAGAAACTTGCGATATTGAGGGGATAAATACCAACTAATCAAGAGACATGAGACAATCCACAAAGCAATTGATCATGATCAAATTTGTAAGCCCACTTGGATATTGAGCATTTACCCATAAGAATAGGATTATTTTCAATGAGTAGTTGTAGGTGCAACTTCGGAAAAGAGAATCTGATAAAGCTTTTCTTGCCTAGAGTCATTGAGTCATTATAAACCTTAATTCTATTAAGGATCTTCCGCGGTCTTATTTCTTTCACTCTTGCTCGAGCCGGATGATGATAAATTCTCATGTCCGGTTCCTTTGGGGGATGGATCCTAAAGAGTTCACCTATCCCAATAACAAAGAAACCAGACTTAAATGATCCTGTATTAAGAGCTAAATTAGCTAAAGGGATGGGACATAATTATTACGGGGAACCCGCATGGCCCAACGATCTTTTATATATTTTTCCAGTAGTAATTCTAGGTACTATTGCATGTAATGTAGGTTTAGCGGTTCTCGAGCCATCAATGATTGGTGAACCGGCAGATCCGTTTGCAACTCCTCTGGAAATATTACCCGAGTGGTACTTCTTTCCCGTGTTTCAAATACTCCGTACGGTACCCAATAAGTTATTGGGCGTTCTTTTAATGGTTTCTGTGCCAACAGGCTTATTGACAGTACCTTTTCTAGAGAATGTCAATAAATTCCAAAATCCATTTCGCCGCCCAGTAGCTACGACCGTTTTTTTAATCGGTACTGTAGTAGCTCTTTGGTTAGGTATTGGAGCAACATTACCCATTGATAAATCATTAACTTTAGGTCTTTTTTAGATATTTTTTGATTCATTCAACCGTGAAGTACCATAGGTATCTAGGAAATAGTTACTTCCAAGTGAATCTTCCCTAGATACCTAAAATCCATTTTATTATGATCCATTTCGCGAAAATATAGATTGTACCAAAGATGCTAAATTGTTTTCTTTTTATTCTAACTCGAAAAAGAAGAAGAAAAAAAATTGCAATGGATTTAAAACGAGAGTTTATTCTTAAGTAAATCAATTGGGAGATGCTTCTCTAGAGTGTCCCATATATGTTTTCTATCTTCCATACGAAAACTGTCAATTCTCAGAAGATCTTCTTCAGTCTTACTCAAAAGGTCCAATAGTGTATGTATATTGGCCCTTTTTAGACAATTATACGTTCTAGAAGTCAATTCTAATTGATCAATAAAAATACAATTCAATGAATTCCTTTTTTGTTTTTCTTTAGATTAGTTAATCTTTTTTGAAAAGTAAAAAGGGGTGGAGTAAACCTGTTTTTATTTTCTTCGAAACTAGCGCCCTCTTCCTCCGCGTGTAGAAAAGGAAGAAATAAATCAATCAAATTACGAGAAGCCTCATAAAGTGCTTCCTTAGGGGTTAAACTTCCATTAGTCCATATTTCTAGAAAAAGTATCTCGTGTTTTTCATTTCCATTCCCACAAGAAAAAATACTATAATTCACATTTCGAACAGGCATGGATACAGCATCTATAGGATAACTTCCATCTTGATAGTTCTTTCTGAGTTCTGTCTGATATCCACGATCTCTCTTGATCTGTAAATCAATACAGAAATCAATGGGCTCTGTCAAGTTAGCTATAGGTTGTGCCGTATCAACGATTTCTACGGAAGGCGGTAAGATGATATCTTGAGCAGTTATGTATCTAGGACCTTTGACGCAAATGGATGCGTCTCTAACTCCATAGAGATTACTTCTCAATACAATTTCTTTCAAATTTAGTACGGATTCTTCAATACCTGCTATTGTAGAATACTCGTGCGGCACGCTCCCAAATTTTGCACGTGTGATACATGTTCCTTCTATTTCTCCAAGTAAAGCTCTTCGCAAGGCAATACCGACGGTGTCCGCTTGACCTTTTCTAAGCGGGGACAGAATGAAACGACCATAATAAAGGCGCTTACTATCTACTCTTGATTCAACACACTTCCACTGTAGTGTTTGAGTGGATCCTGCTACCTCCTCTCGAACCATAATAGACTAGTATTATTATTTTATCATTGAATCGTTTATTTCTCTTGAAATGAAAGTTGAAAGCGGGTTAATTCTTTTACAGACGTCTTTTTTTAGGCGGTCGACATCCATTATGCGGCATAGGTGTTACATCGCGTATACAACTTAATCGCACACCACTTTTAGCAATGGCTCGTAATGCGGCATCTCTTCCACTACCAGCGCCCTTTACCATAACTTCTGCTCGTTGCAAACCTACTGTACGAATAGCATCTACTGCTGTTCTTTGACCAGCATAGGGTGATGCTTTTCTTGAGCTTTTGAATCCACAAGTACCGGCCGAGGACCAAAAAACCACCCGACCTTGTGGGTCTGTAACAGTTATAATGGTATTGTTGAAACTAGCTTGAACATGAATAACCCCTTTTGTTATTCTACGTGCACTCTTCCGTAAACTAAAACGTGCATTCCTACGTAAACCAATACGCACTTTCTTACGTGAACCAATTTTTGGTATAGCTTTTGCCATATTTTATTATCTCATAAATATGAGTTAGAAATAAAAAAAAGAAAAAAAGATACAAAGATATCCGTTTCAGGGTAAAATAAACCCTTTACTTTAATTATTTTAAATGAAATTATTTTATTTGGAATTGGAACATTTCCGCGGGTACTTTTTTTTACTTTTTAGAAAGTAAAGTTCTTTTTCGAAAGATTACCCCTGTCTTTGTTTATGCTTCGGATTAGAGCAAATGACTCTAATTCGTCCACGCCTACGAATCAGTCGACATTTTGTACAAATTTTACGAACGGAAGCTCTTATTTTCATATTTCCGTATCCTTTTTTAAACTATGAATCTAATCTTTTGGAAAAAATAAGTCTCTTCGCTTGAATTTTAGAACTTAGAATTTATTACCCTAGAAAAAAAAAGAAAAACCTAATCCTTTGAATCTTTGGTATCCTTCAAATCTTCGCTATCCTTCAAATCTTCGCTATCCTTCGAGTCTTCGATACGCTTCGAATCCTTATGGGGAAGTCTATAAATTATACGTCCCTTGCTTGAATCATAACGACTTACTTCAATTTTGACCCTATCCCCCATCAGTATTCGTATAGAACTAGACCGTATCTTTCCTGAAATATAGCCTAGGATGATGGTGTCATTCTCTAGCCGAACGCGGAACATTCCATTGGGTAGGGCTTCCGTAACTAAACCTTCGAAAGTTACTTTTGCTTCTCTCGGGTTTTTTTTTTCTCTCCTATTTTTTTTTTCTGTCATATTTTTTTTCTCCTATTTTTCTATTTTTATTTTAAAAATAGGAAGGGCGAGATAGAATTCGAGCACTATAGGCGGGGCGATTACCATATATAACATAAGACTTCTCCCCCAATTCTGTTTAGTCGAGCTTCTCGATCTGTCATTATTCCTCGAGAAGTAGAAAGAATAGCAATTCCCATTCCACCCAAAACTTTAGGAATTCCTTGATAGTTGGTATAAATTCGTAAGCCGGGTCGGCTGATACGCTTTAAAAAGGTTCTTGTTCTATATATTCCTTTTATAGTCTTTCTCTTTTGATGTCGCAAAGTTGAAACCAAGAAATATCTGTTACGTTCCTGATGTTTCCGAACACTTTCAATAAAACCCTCTCGTAGAAGTATTTTAACAATGTTTTCGGTAATATTTGTAGATACTACTCGAACTGTTCCTTTTTTATTCATGTCCGCATTTCTTATAGAGGTTAGTAAATCAGCAATAGTGTCCTTGCCCATAAGACTCTAATTCTAGGTTCCTCCTAATTTTTCTATAATCAACATGTTTTCTTTTTTTTTTTTTCATTTTGGATTTTAAAACATATACGTAAAACACAATCTACTAAATTAATTCTTTGGTCTCAATTTCGCCTACTAGTATTTATAATACTTCAGGAGCTAATGAAACTATTTTGGTAAAATTCAATTCTCTCAATTCCTCGGCAATCGCGCCAAAAACTCGAGTTCCTTTTGGATTGCCTTTTTGATCAATTATAACCGCAGCATTGTCATCATAGCGGATTATTATACCGTCTTCGCATTTGAACTCTTTACATGTACGTACAATTACAGCTCGAATTACTTCGGATCTTTCTAGAGGCATTTGGGGCAATGCGTCTTTGATTACAGCAACAATAACATCACCAATACGAGCATATCGCTGATTACCAGCAGCTCCTATGACTCGAATACACATCAATTTTCGAGCTCCACTATTATCTGCTACATTTAAAAGGGTCTGAGGTTGAATCATATTATTTTGATTTCAATTTGTTATTTCAATGCAAAAGGATGAAAGAAATATTGTCTTTCCAGAAAGAAAAACCGAGCATTTTTTTTTATCTTCCATACCCCTTTTAGGGTTCTATATCTCTAATCGAATAAATTGACTTCGTATGGGCATTTTACTGGCAGCTATGGAGATAGCTGCTCTAGCTACAGTTTCAGATACTCCCCCCATTTCATAAAGTATACGACCAGGTTTAACAACGGATACCCAATATTCGGGGGACCCCTTTCCCGAGCCCATACGTGTTTCCGTGGGTCTTAGTGTAACCGGTTTGTCGGGAAATATACGTACCCATATTTTTCCACCACGACGTGCATATCGTGTTATTGCTCTTCGTCCTGCTTCTATCTGTCTCGCCGTGATCCAAGCGGGTTCAAGTGCTTGAAGAGCATATCTACCAAAACAAATACGATTGCCTCGGCAGGATTTTCCTTTCATTCTTCCTCTATGTTGTTTGCGAAATCTGGTTCTTTTGGGGTTATAGTCGATGGTTCTCTTTCTTAGTTCCATCTCTACTGCAAAACTGGACATGAGAGTTTCTTCTCATCCAGCTCCTCGCGAATGGAATCAGAAAGCATGTAAATTTCTCTAATTCATAATATTCCAAAATATTACGGTACGGATAGATACACATTAATAGATAATAGAAAAAGTTCGGTTTTTTTTATATTGAATTTGTTAAAACAGAAAAATATAATATATAGTCAAAAAAGAAGATCTAGAATATATCCAGATGTGTGTGTATATTTATCTAAATTCTATATTTATAGATAATGTAATCCTTCTTAAAAAAATCCTTATTTTTACTCTTATTGAATCGCGGTAAAGTATTCTAATTCAATAAGAATTTCGCGGGCGAATATTTACTCTTTCCTGTCTTATTTGTTAATTTATAAACTTACCAAATAAGACAATTTTTTTGGTTTGTTCCGCCATCCCACCCAATGAAGTGTTAGGATTCTTTTCAATAAAATCCTATGGAATCATAGGTTCTGTCGTTCCCACTGCTTCTCCTTGAATGGTTAGGTCTGAATCCCGCAACGGAGCTTCCAAAAAATTTCTTTCCGAGTTAATTTTCTCAGTTTTATTAACCCGGGCGGCTCTTTATTATTGCTTTAAATTTGTAGTTCTTGTTTCAAGTTACAATTTTTAATTCTCTATTATTTTTATTATATTGATGCTTTATCACATTGCCTTTTATGATGTAATTCATAGACCATACATAGTGGAATCCTATATCTTATTTATTTCCTCTTCCTTCTTTCTATCATCCCTCCCTTTATCCACATCCCTTTAGTTTTGCTTCACAACCTAGAATCCCTTTTCTTTTTTAGAGAAAAAATTGCAGTTGCTACAACTATATGACACATCTACTCATTTATGTTATGATAGAGGTATTTATTCATATAGTGACTGTTTCTTAGTTAGGATCTCGACAATACGAAGCAATAGGTTGGTTATTAGTTAATTTTCTATAATTACTAAGTTTTTTTCTTAAAAAAAAGAAAAAAATAACGAGTCACACACTAAGCATAGCAATTATATTAAATGATTTATCAATTTTCATTAAATCTTATAGAAAGAGGTATAATTTCTTCTTTTGCAGGGATTTCAGGAAAAAAGTCTCTTGTCATTTTTTATTCTATCAATGGACAGAATCCGAAGACAAGATTACTTATTCTTCGTCTACGAATATCCAAATTTTTACACCTAATACTCCATAGATAGTCCGAATTGGATAGCAGCAATAATCAATTTTAGCGCGAATTGTTTGGAGGGGAAGTCTACCCTTTTTAATAGATTCGGCGCGTGCAATTTCTTTTCCTCCGAGACGACCCGCAATTTTTACTTTTACTCCCCTTATATCTGCTTTTTTAGTTAATTCAATGGCTTTTTTCATTGCCTTTCGGAATGAAACTCTATTTTTTAATTGGAAAGCTATATATTCTGCAAGAATGTTAGGCTGTCTATAAGGTTCTTTAACTTTTTCGATAGAAATATTAAATCTCTGGTTTACAGAGTTAATTTCCTTTTGTAGATCTTTCTCTAATTCTTCGATTGCTCCTTTTTTCTTTAATAAATTTGGGAATCCAATATGGATTATGACGTGGATCGTATCGATTTCTTTTTGGATTTCTATATGTGTAATTACTTCGGAACTTGAACCTGAGTCCATTTTTCTATTATGTGTAATTACTTCGGAACTTGAGTCTGATTCTATTTTTCTATTCGAGCCCTTTTTCCTATTCTTTTGTATATAGTTCTTGATACAATCCCTTATTTTTTTATCTTCCTGTAGACCTTCAGAATAATTTTTTGGTTGTGCGAACCAAAAGGAATGGTGTTTTTGGGTTGTACCAAGTCTGAAACCGAGTGGATTTATTTTTTGTCCCATATTTTTCTATTCTATATTTTTTTTACTGGGAATCGAAATCTTAGATGGATCTAAAGGTTATTTAGATTTCTTTACTATATTTAGTACAATTGTTATATGACACATGCTTTTTTTTATGGGGAAACTACGTCCTCGAGCTCGAGGTCTGAATTTCTTCATAATAGTACTCCTACTGACTTCGGCTTTAGTAATAAATAAATTCGCTTTGTCGAAATCCCTATAATGAGTAGCATTTGCGGCTGCCGAATAAACCAACTTTAAGATGGGATAAGATGCTCGATAGGGCATGAGGTTCAGTATCATAACAGTTTCCTCGTAGTAACGCCAGCGAATCTCGTCAAGAACTCTTTGTGCTTTGAAAACAGACATAGGGATACGTTTTTGTGCTTTGAAAACTCTCTCGAACTTAAGTAGACGATCGGTTGGAACTTTCCTTGCGAGTTTCCTTAGCCCACTTTTCTTCTTCTTTATCCTAGGGATATACTTTACTAGTTTGAAACTTGTCATAAATAAGGTTATTCCCCGCCTACCTTTACTTTATTTTGAATCTTTTTTTCTTCTTAATCTTTCTATTCAGAATTCAGTTAACGACGAGATTTAGTATCCTTTCTTGCATTTTCATAACTCGTGAAATGCCGAGTAGGCACGAATTCCCCCAATTTGCGACCTACCATAGGATTTGTTATGTAAATAGGTATATGTTCCTTTCCATTATGAATCGCGATTGTATGGCCAACCATTGTGGGTAGAATGCTAGATGCCCGGGACCACGTTACTATTGTTTCTTTCTCCTCCTTCATATTGACCTTTTCTATCTTTGCCAATAAATGATGAGCTACAAAAGGATTCGTTTTTTTTCGTGTCACAGCTGATTACTCCTTTTTTCCTTTTTAAAGAGTGGCATTCTATGTCCAATATCTCGATCGAAGTACGGAGGTCAGAATAAATAGAATAATGATCAATGGAAAAAAGAAAAAAATCCTTTAGCTGGATAAGGGGCGGATGTAGCCAAGTGGATCAAGGCAGTGGATTGTGAATCCACCATGCGCGGGTTCAATTCCCGTCGTTCGCCCATCGCATTATTGCAAATTCCAAAAATGCAATTTTCCATATTCCTAGTTACGTATTTACTTACGGCGACGAAGAATAAAACTATCGCTATATTTTTTCCTTTTCCTAGTTCTTCTTCCAAGCGCAGGATAACCCCAAGGGGTTGTGGGTTTTTTTCTACCAATGGGAGCTTTCCCTTCACCGCCCCCATGGGGGTGGTCCACAGGGTTCATAACTACCCCTCTTACTACGGGGCGTTTACCTAGCCAACACTTAGATCCGGCTCTACCCAAACTTTTTTGGTTCACCCCAACATTACCCACTTGTCCGACTGTTGCTAAGCAGTTTTGGGATACTAAACGGACCTCCCCAGATGGTAATCTTAAAGTGGCCGATTTACCCTCTTTTGCAATGAGTTTCGCTACAGCACCTGCTGCTCTAGCTAATTGCCCACCCCTTCCACGTGTGATTTCTATGTTATGCATGGCCGTGCCTAAGGGCATATCGGTTGAAGTAGATTCTTCTTTTCTCTCAAAAAACCCCTTCCCAAACTGTACAAGCTTCTTCCAAAGCATACGGCTTTCTAGATGTATATGACGATCTCTAGACAGATGGATCTTATATGAATCATATGATGAAGTACCACATGAGTGGATATATAGGAAAGGAATCCAAATCTGCCGAATCGCTCATGTTATGATCTTCTACATCCTAGGTCTCTGCGTTCCGTCATCTGGCTTATGTTCTTCATGTAGCATTCAGATCGAATGACTCTATGAAATTACGTCGATACTTCCACATATTATGGGTAACGTAGGAGACATCCCTATTTTCCCCCGGGGGTCTTAATTACCACTGCTTAGCTTTCAATTTGCCTCTGACCATCAAATTAAATGTGAATAACCCGTCCTCCTCTCTTTGAAACAAGGGGCGCTTCCGGTTCTGTGCGTGCTTCAAACAATTTTGTCTTCTCCATATTACCATATCTCTAGAGCCAATAATTTTCTATGAGGAACTACTGAACTCAATCACTTGCTGCCGTTACTCAACAGTTTTCTGTTGAGGTCTATCCCGTAGAGGTAGTCAAATTGGATCAGTGATCGATTTCTAGGTTTCGTCGTAAACCTAATTGGTTACTTCCAATTACGTAAATCAATAGTTCAAACCGCACTCAAAGGTAGGGCATTTCCCATTGATATAGGAACTTTTGTACCAGAAACAATAGTATCTCCAATTATAGCCCCTCTGGGATGTAAAATATATCTCTTCTCACCATCCCCATAGTGTATGAGACAAATGTATGCATTTCGATTAGGGTCGTATTCTATGGTTACGATTCTACCAGATATGTCTTTTTGATTCCGTCGAAAATCTATTTTACGGTATAGGCGCTTATGACCTCCCCCTCTATGCCTTGCGGTAATGATTCCTCTGGAATTACGACCTTTACCACAACGGTGCCGTCCATGGATCAAATTATTTCGTGGATTGGATTTCACTTGCCTGTCTACGGTTCCCTTGCGTGTGCTCGGGATAGGTGTTTTGTATAAATGTTTCGCCGTATTATTAAGTATTCTCCTTTAGTTTTTTTCTCTATCTAGAAGTGGAATAGAATAACCCGGTTGAAGGGTAATGATCATACGTCTGTAATGCATTGTATGGCCCAGAATAGGTCCTATTCTTCTACCTTTTCCAGGTAGTCGATGGCTATTCACAGCTACCACCTTAACACCAAAGAAGAGTTCGACCCAATGCTTTATTTCTGTCTTAGTGAATCCCGATTCGACATTAAAAGTATATTGATTCTTTCCCAATAAACGAAGACTTTTTTCTGTAAATACTGCGTATTTGATTCCATCCATAAATCGACTTTCCCTCCTATGCTCTGAGTTCCAGTATCGATAAGAATTCGAGTTCTTATTGTTCTTATGTTATGGTATGAATATACCATACCAATTCGTTATGTATGGATGATGGATGAGATTCCATGGATAGAGAGCCAGTTCCAATAGACTTATGGAATGTTCCCGTTCGTGTGCATCCAGCAGGAATTGAACCCGCAAATTTACCAATTATGAGTTGGGCGCTTTAACCATTCAGCCATGGATGCTTAACAGGGATCATCGTACATCGTAAATAACCAATTTTCATATAGAAAGACATATCATAGAAAAATGAAATCGAAAATATTCCGAGATGGCAAATATTCGGAGATGACTATGAAAACACCTCTCTGGATCCTCGAATTGAAAGAGAGATTGAGAGGGATCAAGAATCCTAATTCTCGCTATTTGGAATGGATCCAATTCTATTGAGTCTGACTCATAGTGATCATTTCTCTTTAGCAAAGAATGACCTTGGTTATCAAAGGATTGAACAACCGGGATCCATTTACTTATGATACCTAGTTGGCATTGATAACAAGGATCTAATGAATTATGAATTATGAGTTTTAATAGATCCTCTTTAGCAGAAAGACGTATATTCCTTGCTCATTATCAGACAATCACTTATTCCCAAACCTCGTGTGGGACTAATCGTTTTCATTTACCATCTCATGGAAAACCCTTTTCGTTCCGCTTAGCCCTATCGGGTATTTTAGTGATAGGTTCTGTAGGAACTGGACGATCCTATTTGGTCAAATTACCTAACGAAAAATTACGATTTCTTTCATTAAGGTACGAGGGCTTCTTATTCCACAAGAACGAAAGCACCTTTTCATTCTTTCATATACTAGGGGTTTTTACTTGGAAAAGACAATGTTCCATACTAAGGATTCGGGTCCATAACCACGAGTTCCAGTGCACTAGATCTTGTAGCACTTAGCAACGAAGCCCTATCCATTAGTATTCCACATAAGAAATCCATTCTAGAAAAAAATACAATAGATTAGCTCTTCATAGACAAACTTGGGGTTTGCGAGCCAAGGTAAGATCGGCTCGGGATCATGGGACCCTTTTCTATCAGATAGGAGGGGCTCTTGTACAAAAATAGACTTACTAAGTAATAACCCCATAGAATCTATCTATATAAGATAAAAGAGGCAATCGTGTCAGGAAGCGGGTTTTTCTTTGGCCAAAAGGTACTTCGAACTTGGAACGAGCATGAAGAGATTAACGAGACTTCTTTCTCTTTTGAGTTTTTCTGGCGGACCTGCCGCGCAAGATCTTTGGTCTTCCCCTGGAACCGATGAAAAAAAGTGGATCGCTTCTTATGTACTCGCTCAGAATGATTCTTCTCTATCTATAGTTCATGGCCTATTAGAAGTAGAAGGTGCTCTGGTGCAATCCTACCGACAGAATAAGATTGCAGTCAGGTGATAATAGTCGAGTGACATTACTTCGTCGGTCCGAACTAAGGAATCTGTTAGAAATGTTTTGAAATGGATATTGTTCTCTCTTTGATCAGGGATTGCTATATGAAAAGAAGTGAGTTTGAAAAAGGGAACGGAATGCTCAAACCGGAACTGCTAGAGGAACGATTTTCAATAGCATAACTTGGGCTCCTAGAATATGGCGCCCTTGGGACAATCTATTTGATTGCAGGGTTTTGTTCCGAAGCAAAGATATCCGCGGAGGCCGGTTCGTTCGTCCTATTCCTGATATTCAGGACCAAGAGGTACTGGATTCTCTTTCGGATAGGCCCTGAAAGGAGAAGAAAGGCTGAAATGCCAACGGACCTCTGTCTATTCTCTAATTCACCCGATCCGATAGTACCCGTTTTTGGAACGTCCAGTGCCAAAGTCACTGAATGGGTAAGTCACCAATCCAATCCCTTTGACAAATCGGATGTCATATTAGATATCATATTCTATATATATAGAAATATCATAGATAGAATAGACATATAGAATTTTTTGGTCGGCAAATTCGAAGGAATCATTGAGTGAAAAAGGAGCAAAGAATGACAAAAGACGAGACTCTACTAGTCTTCACTCTTGTGTGTTCCTCTTCCTCGGTTTCTGTTTTCTTA
>NW_028260368.1:14390375-14405375 GCF_056163025.1 Triticum urartu | reverse complement strand
CTCCGTTCCATGCCTCATTTCATAGGGAAGCCCAAAGTGGCTCCCAAAGTGGCTCTATTTCATTCTATTTCACTTCCTAGCACTTCCTATCATTTAATATCCATCCCTTTGGTCTTATTGACATAAGAGATGTCATTTATAGTCTATCTCTTTCTATATATGGAAAGTCAAGAAATTCTCATCGAAACATCGAGAAATTGTGCATATAGAAAACTCTAAAGAAAGAAAAAAAGGAGACCCATGCCATGATTTTCAAATCTTTTCTATTTAGTAGTCTAAGTTTCTCGATGAGGATAATTAATTCGGTCGTTGTGGTCGGACTCTATTATGGATTTCTGACTACATTCTCCATAGGTCCCTCTTAGATCTTCTTTCTCCAATCTTGGATTAGGGAAGAAGGAGATATTCGCGACTACTGGCGATTTCATTATGGGGCAGCTCATGATCTTCATATCGATCTATTATCCACCTCTGTATCTATTCTTTCTTAGCTAAACAGGTGGAAGATCTATCCAATTTGGTTATATTATATCATGGACTCGAAAAACGGATCTGAATTTGACTGAAATGCACGATCTTCACAGGTATCACTTTTCACGATACCTAAAAGGTGGAATAGCGATTTTCGAACCATTTCCTATAAGAGAATGGTTTCCATTACTTTGAGAAATGGATTCTTATATCAAACTATAGCTATTGCATTAAAGAAGAAAAGAAACTAATAGAAGTCGAAGACGCGGAATGATAGTGAATAGAGAGAAAGATTCTTCTGATTTTCTTGTTTCTATCTACTAGACGCCGTAGAGAATTGAGAATTTTCATGTCTTTCAATTCTCGTACTCGTAATTGGAAAGTTATGGAAGGAGACCCATCATTTTGCAATGAAAACAACATATAAAACTCTGGACAATTTCGAAATCAGGCCAAGCGTCTTAATACATATGCAAAAAAATTCATTATTGGCCCACCATTGATTAGAAGATTTAGCTTGTATGAATCGCTATTGGTTTGATACGAATAATGACAATCGTTTCAGTATGTTAAGGATACAGATGTATCCACAATTCATTTAGAGTTACTTAATAGTCTATTTCTTATACCATATCTCTATCCCGTGAAATTCTCGAGCCAAAAGATGGATGCATATGCTGTGTTTCATTTTGCTAAATGATATCAATTAAATGGTGTATCAATTCCATAAATTGCATATAGCAATAAATAAATCAGCAAAATTCTTTCTAATATTTTAGATAGAAGAAACATTTCTTCTATCTAAAATATTAGAAAGAATGTACCCTTCTATCCAAATCCAATTTGCATCGATAAAATAAATCCAAATTCCAGTAGTAGATGAATAATTGCAAATTTGTGTGTGTACGAGATTAGAATAACTTCAAAATAACTGACATAATTTTGTATTTTTCCTGATCAGAAAAATACATGAAAAAGAAAGGAGGTAGAAAAATTTTTGGATTTATGGTTAAAGAAGAAAAAGAAGAAAACAGGGGTTCTGTTGAATTTCAAGTATTCAGTTTCACCAATAAGATACGGAGACTTGCTTCACATTTGGAATTACACAAAAAAGATTTTTCATCGGAAAGAGGTCTACGAAGACTTTTGGGAAAACGTCGACGTTTGCTGGCTTATTTGGCAAAGAAAAATAGAGTACGTTATAAGAAATTAATCGGTCAGTTGAATATTCGGGAGCAGTAATTTAATCGTTCAAATTTTTTTCTTGTTTTATTATTTTTTTAGTAGTCTTATAGTAGTCTTAGATTTTTCATTTTGATGAGCCTCGCTTTGAGGAATTCATGGAATAATCCATTTTCATGGAATAATGAATTAAGGAAGAAAGGATATGAGTCTACCGCTTACAAGAAAAGATCTCATGATAGTCAATATGGGCCCTCAACACCCATCAATGCATGGTGTTCTTCGACTGATCGTTACTCTCGATGGTGAGGATGTTATTGATTGTGAACCCATATTAGGGTATTTACACAGAGGAATGGAAAAAATCGCGGAAAACCGAACTATTATACAATACTTACCTTATGTAACAAGGTGGGATTATTTAGCTACTATGTTTACAGAAGCAATAACAGTAAATGCACCAGAATTCTTGGAGAATATTCAAATACCACAAAGAGCCAGCTATATTAGGGTAATTATGTTAGAATTAAGCCGGATAGCTTCTCACTTGCTATGGCTTGGACCTTTTATGGCGGATCTCGGCGCACAGACTCCTTTTTTCTATATTTTTAGAGAGAGAGAATTAATATATGATCTATTTGAAGCTGCTACAGGTATGCGAATGATGCACAATTACTTTCGCATCGGAGGAGTAGCCGCCGATCTACCTTATGGATGGATCGATAAATGTTTAGATTTCTGTGATTATTTTTTACGCGGAGTTGTTGAATATCAACAACTTATTACACAGAATCCAATTTTTTTAGAGCGAGTTGAAGGAGTAGGTTTTATTAGCGGAGAAGAAGCAGTAAATTGGGGCTTATCGGGACCGATGTTACGAGCTTCTGGAATACAATGGGATCTTCGTAAAGTAGATCCTTATGAGTCTTACAACCAATTTGATTGGAAAGTCCAATGGCAAAAAGAAGGGGATTCGTTAGCTCGCTATTTAGTACGAATTGGTGAAATGAGGGAATCCATCAAAATAATTCAACAAGCTGTAGAAAAAATTCCTGGAGGACCTTATGAAAATTTAGAAGTCCGACGCTTTAAGAAAGAAAATAATTCTGAATGGAATGATTTTGAGTATAAATTTCTTGGTAAAAAACCTTCGCCCAATTTTGAATTGTCAAGACAAGAGCTTTATGTAAGAGTAGAAGCCCCAAAAGGTGAATTAGGGATTTATCTAGTAGGAGATGATAGCCTTTTCCCCTGGAGATGGAAAATCCGTCCACCCGGGTTTATTAATTTGCAAATTCTTCCTCAGCTAGTTAAAAAAATGAAATTGGCTGATATCATGACGATATTAGGTAGTATAGATATCATTATGGGGGAAGTTGATCGTTGAAATGATAATAGATAGGGTAGAGGTAGAAACTATCAATTCTTTTTCGAAATTGGAATTATTAAAAGAAGTCTATGGACTGATATCGATTCTACCCATTTTGACCCTCCTTTTGGGAATAACAATAGAGGTACTCGTAATTGTGTGGTTAGAAAGAGAAATATCTGCGTCGATACAACAACGTATTGGTCCTGAATATGCTGGCCCCCTGGGCCTGCTTCAAGCTATAGCAGATGGGACTAAGCTACTTTTTAAAGAAGATATTCTGCCATCCCGAGGAGATATTTCTTTATTTAGCATTGGACCCTCTATAGCAGTCATATCAGTTTTATTAAGTTTTTTAGTTATCCCTTTGGGATATCATTTTGTTTTAGCCGATCTTAGTATTGGTGTTTTTTTATGGATTGCCATTTCAAGTATAGCTCCTATTGGTCTTCTTATGGCAGGATATAGCTCAAATAATAAATATTCTTTTTCAGGCGGTCTACGAGCTGCTGCTCAATCCATTAGTTATGAAATACCATTAACTTTTTGTGTGCTAGCAATATCTCTACGTGTGATTCGTTAAAATAGATCTTTTTCCTATAAAATCCATTAACTATTTATATTCCTTTTCTTATTTAGTATTTGGGTTGGTAAGTTAAACTAGATAGCTATATGAGTGAAACAAAACAGCTTATAAATTTGTAGTAAAAAGAAAAAATCTCATTTCCTACGTACAAGAAAAAAGTGGAAGTAAACATAAGCAGTGTAAACTCTTTATCCCAAGGTTGATATTTTTTAATTAGTCATCATATCTTGAAGCGGCCAAGAATAAAGGATTCACGATATGGAATTCCATTACTAGAATACTCCTAGTTATTACTATAACTTAATAATCCATAAGAAGAATCCACCAAAAGTTAGTGAAGGGTTAGGAACACTAAAGTACATAAAGGATTAGTAATGGAAAATCTAAAACATTAGAGATTTTTGCCCATAAAAGGAATCATAATAAGGACTTGCAATTTGTAGAAATTATCAAGTAGTACTTTCTTCGGATTCCGATCCAGAGTATGTTCCCATTCACTTGTTAAGGAAATGGCTATCAAGAACGAATTAACCCTTTATCCATTTTTTCTTTTTAAATACCCCCTCCCTGGGGAAAGAAGAATAGTAAAAAAGATATGGAGTGCACTAGAAAAAATTTTCATTATTTCCTTCCTCTATCCATATTCATGCAGAATTGCTCATGAACTAATACCCAACTCTTTCCATTTATTAATTGAATTCCTATAACAAGTAACAAGTGTTTTATTCCAAGATTAAGTTATTACTGAACAAAGAAAAATTTTCATTATATTATAAAGGATGAGATCAATTCGGAAGCGCTTTTTCTTATTCTAGCAGACGGAATTCCTTTGGTCTAATTTAGGACTTTCAAATCTATTTTATTTTATCTAATTCTATCTACGCCCCCGGGGCTAGGAACAAAACAGTCCTTTCCTTTTTCTGATCATAGAGAAGCCGTATGAAGCTAAGGTTTCATGTACGGTTTTGAAATAGCGGTGGGAACTGTGATGTTATCACCGACTATGATTATCTAACAGTTCAAGTACAGTTGATATAGTTGAAGCACAGTCAAAATACGGTTTTTTTGGATGGAATATTTGGCGTCAGCCTATAGGTTTTCTGGTTTTTTTAATTTCTTCTTTGGCAGAATGTGAAAGATTACCCTTTGATTTACCAGAAGCGGAGGAAGAATTAGTAGCAGGTTACCAAACTGAATATTCCGGTATCAAATATGGTTTATTTTATCTTGTTTCTTACCTAAATTTATTAGTTTCTTCTTTATTTGTAACAGTTCTCTACTTGGGCGGGTGGAATTTATCTATTCCCTATATATCCTTTTTTGATTTTTTCCAAATGAATAAAGCAGTTGGAATTTTGGAAATGACAATGGGTATATTTATTACATTAACTAAAGCTTATTTATTTCTCTTCATTTCTATCACAATAAGATGGACTTTACCGAGGATGAGAATGGATCAGTTATTAAATCTTGGATGGAAATTTCTTTTACCTATTTCCCTGGGCAATCTCTTATTAACAACCTCTTCTCAACTTGTTTCACTATAAATAAGATAATACAATAATAGTAAGAATATTTTCAACACAAAAGCTCTCTCAAACAAGAGAAAGAAACATATCTTTTTCATAGATATTTAGAATGAATATGTTCCCTATGGTAACTGGGTTCATGAGTTATGGTCAACAAACAATACGTGCTACAAGGTACATAGGTCAAAGTTTCATAACTACCTTATCCCACACAAATCGTTTACCTATAACGATTCACTACCCTTATGAAAAATCAATTACACCAGAGCGTTTCCGAGGGCGAATCCACTTTGAATTTGATAAATGTATTGCTTGTGAAGTATGTGTTCGCGTATGTCCGATAGATTTACCCGTTGTGGATTGGAGATTTGAAAAGGATATTAAAAGAAAACAATTGCTTAATTATAGTATTGATTTCGGAGTTTGTATATTTTGTGGCAATTGTGTTGAGTACTGTCCAACAAGCTGTTTATCAATGACTGAAGAATATGAACTTTCTACCTATGATCGTCATGAATTGAATTACAATCAAATTGCTTTAAGTCGGTTACCAATCTCCATAATGGGAGATTACACAATTCAAACAATTAGGAATTCGTCTGAAAGTAAAATAAACAAAGAAAAATCTTCGAATTCAAGAACGATTACTGATTACTAAACTTTGATTTTGTCTTTCTGTTATAAAAATCTAATAATTCTTTATTAAACTTTAAAATTAAACTATAAAGAAAAACGAAAAACTACTGCTTATTGGAAATTATTTCTTATTTTAAATCAGACTAGATTTTCGTGATATAATATAATTTATAACTATAAGTTTATACACAAAAAAATACCCTAATCCTTTTTTCCTTCCTTGAATCCTTTAGTTTTAGTCAGTTCATGAAAAATTTTATACTATTAATTTCTTTTTATCCATAATGGATTTACCTGGACCAATACATGAGATTCTTATGCTATTTGGGGGATTTGTTCTTCTACTAGGGGGTCTAGGAGTAGTATTACTTACCAACCCCATTTATTCTGCCTTTTCGCTGGGATTAGTTCTTGTTTGTATATCCTTATTCTATTTTTTATTAAATTCCTACTTTGTAGCTGTCGCACAACTTCTTATTTATGTGGGAGCCATAAATGTCTTGATCATATTCGCTGTAATGTTCGTAAATGGCTCAGAATGGTCTAAAGATAAGAATTATTGGACTATTGGAGATGGGTTCACTTCACTCGTTTGTATAACTATTGTTTTTTCACTAATGACTACTATCCCAGATACGTCGTGGTATGGAATTCTTTGGACTACAAGATCAAACCAAATAGTAGAACAGGGTCTCATAAATAATGTTCAACAAATTGGAATTCATTTAGCAACCGATTTTTATCTTCCGTTTGAACTCATTTCCATAATTCTTCTAGTTTCTTTAATAGGTGCAATTACTATGGCTCGGCAATAAGAAAACTTAGAAAAAGTACAAATTATAAGAATTGCAAATCTAAAATAAATAACTAAAGAATCACAATTTTGATTTAGTAAAATCCATCTACTGCCAACAAATACCTCCTTTTTTTTTTTTTTTTTTTTCTTTTGTTGTGTAATTGTTCTATTGTAATTAATTGAATCGGTTCAATTCTTGCCCTCATATTGAAATGAATCGAGATTGATAAGGAGTTAGTTAATGATGTTTGAGCATGTACTTTTTTTGAGTGTCTATTTATTTTCGATTGGTATCTATGGATTGATCACAAGCCGAAACATGGTTAGAGCTCTAATATGTCTTGAACTTATACTGAATTCAATTAATCTAAATCTCGTAACATTTTCTGATCTATTTGATAGTCGCCAATTAAAAGGAGATATTTTCGCAATTTTTGTTATAGCCCTTGCAGCTGCTGAAGCCGCTATTGGACTATCCATTCTTTCTTCCATCCATCGTAATAGGAAATCCACTCGTATCAATCAATCTAATTTATTGAATAATTAGACTTTTGAATAATTAGACATAGAATCCTCTAAACAAAGGCGCACATATTAAAATAAATAGAAATCAATACTATTTTCTTAGTATTATTTGAGAATATCCATTTTTTTTAGTAGATTATTGCATAGTATTCTTTTTCACTTAAATGAATTTTTGTATTTGTAATTCATTGATATTGCAATTTGAATATTGCAATAATTTATATTGAAAAGACGATAGCCAATTTATTGGCTAATTCGAATTCGTCTGTACAATTCGTAAAATTCTTTCTTATTTCTTATTTATTGTTGAAATCCAAAATTAAAGTCTCTTGGCTCTCTTCACGCTTTCTCACAAACAGATTAAAAAATAGATTTTTTTTTTTGAAGTTTGGATAAACCATTGCTTCGTCTGGTGTCTACAATACATATGACTCATTATAGTACTAATTTCATTTTTACCAGATCGAAAAATTTTATGTTGAAAAGAAAAATTTATAGATCCAATGTCACATTCCGTAAAAATTTACGATACATGTATAGGATGCACTCAATGTGTACGAGCTTGTCCAACAGATGTATTAGAAATGATACCCTGGGATGGATGTAAAGCCAAGCAAATTGCTTCCGCGCCGAGAACCGAAGATTGTGTGGGTTGTAAGAGATGTGAATCTGCCTGCCCGACAGATTTTTTAAGTGTCCGCGTTTATTTAGGGCCTGAAACAACACGTAGCATGGCTCTATCTTATTGATACGTTACAAAAAACTTCACTCGAATCGTCTGATTCCTCTTTACCGAAGAAGCCTGTGCTCGAAATAATCGAGCACGGGCTTTTCTGGTCAAAACGTATCTTGTCTTTATCACTTTATCATGAGTTATTTTCCTTGGTTAACAATACTTGTTGTTTTGCCGATATTTGCAGGTTCATTAATTTTCTTTTTACCTCATAATGGAAACAAAGTCGTTAGGTGGTATACTATATCTATTTGTTTATTAGAATTCCTTCTAATGACTTATGCGTTCTGTTATCATTTCCAACTGGAGGATCCCTTAATCCAATTAAAGGAGGATTATAAATGGATAGATGTCTTCGATTTCCACTGGAGATTGGGAATCGATGGACTTTCATTAGGATCTATTTTATTGACAGGATTTATCACTACTTTAGCTACTTTAGCAGCTTGGCCAATTACACGGAATTCGCGATTATTCTATTTCCTGATGCTCGCAATGTATAGTGGTCAAATAGGATTATTTTCTTCGCGAGACCTTTTACTTTTTTTTATCATGTGGGAGTTAGAATTAATTCCTGTTTACTTACTTTTATCCATGTGGGGGGGGAAGAGGCGTCTATATTCAGCTACAAAGTTTATTTTGTATACTGCAGGCGGTTCCATTTTTTTCTTAATCGGAGTTCTGGGTATGGGCTTATATGGTTCCAACGAACCAGGATTAGATTTGGAAAGATTAATTAATCAATCATACCCTGCAACCTTGGAAATACTTTTATATTTTGGCTTCCTTATTGCTTATGCTGTCAAATTGCCGATTATACCCCTACATACGTGGTTACCAGATACCCATGGGGAAGCACATTATAGTACATGTATGCTTTTAGCGGGAATATTATTAAAGATGGGAGCATATGGATTGATTCGGATCAACATGGAATTGTTACCTCATGCTCATTATCTATTTTCGCCCTGGTTAGTAATAATAGGAGCGATCCAAATAATCTATGCAGCTTCAACTTCTCTTGGTCAACGAAATTTCAAAAAAAGAATAGCTTATTCCTCTGTATCTCACATGGGTTTCATAATTATAGGAATTGGTTCCATAACCAACATTGGACTCAATGGAGCTATTTTACAAATATTATCCCATGGATTTATTGGTGCTACACTTTTTTTCTTGGCAGGAACCGCTTCTGATAGAATGCGTCTTGTTTATCTCGAAGAACTGGGGGGAATATCTATCCCAATGCCTAAAATTTTTACCATGTTTAGTAGCTTTTCAATGGCTTCTCTTGCCTTACCAGGAATGAGTGGTTTTGTCGCAGAATTAGTAGTATTTTTTGGACTAATTACTAGTCCAAAATTTCTGTTAATGCCAAAAACACTAATTACTTTTGTAATGGCAATTGGAATGATATTAACTCCTATTTATTTATTATCTATGTTACGCCAGATGTTCTATGGATACAAGCTATTTAATGTTCCAAACGCAAATTTTGTGGATTCTGGACCACGAGAACTCTTTATTTTAATCTGTATCTTTTTACCAGTAATAGGAATTGGTATTTATCCAGATTTTGTTCTCTCCCTATCCGTTGACAGGGTAGAGGCTCTCTTATCCAATTATTATCCTAAATAGGTTTGCTTTTTTTTACTCGTCTGCTCTATTAATGCAGAAATAAGTAAAAAAGTATATAATGCAGAAATAAGTAAAAAAGTATAATTAGATCTATCTCGAATTTTTGAGAACCCTTTGATAAGGCGTTCAAGGGGTTCTCAAATAAAACATAAAAGTAAAAACCTTCATTTCATGAAGGTTTTATTTTATGTAATCATTTAGGTGTTAATGTAAACGAACCATAACTATGTAAGCCTATTCCTAATAGATTTATACCAAAATAACAAATCCAAATTATAAGAAATCCTATCAAAGCTATAAGTGCAGAATTCGTACCCTTCCAATTTGGATTTGTTCTACTATGTAAATAAATTGCGAATATGGTCCAAGTAATAAATGCCCAAGTTTCCTTAGGATCCCAATTCCAATAGGATCCCCAGGCCTCATTAGCCCATACTGCTCCACAAAGAATACCTACGGTTAAAAGGGTAAATCCTAGGCTAATGACACGATAACTCCAAGAATCCAAACGCTCCGTTAATTGATATTTGTAATAATTTGGAAATGAAGGGACAGAGGTTCTTTTTAAAGCACTTCTTTTTGCATAAAAATATTTAATATCACTAAAGAAAAATGTTTTATTTAAAACATTTTTTTTCTTTTTAGAAAAGAAATGGAAATTATTTCGAAATCTAATGATTAGAATAGCGGCAGATAATAAGGATCCGCACAAAAGAGTTGCATAGCTTAATAACATCATACTGACATGCATCATTAACCACTGAGATTGTAGAGCAGGTACTAGTATCGTGGATTGATGCATTTCAGTTAAAAGACCCGATGTGGCAAAGCCTTGCGTTAAAATAGTACTTGGCGTAGTTATTGTGCTTAAATCATTTTTAGAGTTCTGTATTTTAGGAATGGTATGAAGAATATACAGGGCCCATGAAAGGAAGATCAATGACTCATATAAATTACTTAATGGAAAATGTCCCGAGGAAGCCCAACGAGAAACTAAGAATCCTGTTATAGAGAAAAAAGTAACTATCATTCCTTTTTCTGACGAATCGCGTAATCCTCCAAGTTCACGAACTAATAAGGTTATAAAATGAATCGTAATCACAATTGAAATCGTTGAGAAAGAGATATGAGTTAGTATATGTTCTAAAGTTGCAAATAGCATAAGGGGAAGGTCCCATTACAAAATTGTAAATTTCGAATTGATTTCTAATCTATTGTATTCTTTTTCAAGAATGCCGCCACTCGGATTCGAACCGAGATGCTTGAGCACTGCTTCCTAAGAGCAGCGTGTCTACCAATTTCACCATGGCGGCTAACTTCAAATAATAGGTAACTTAAAAGAATAATAGCTATTATCTTGGGAATCGTCGATATTGGGAAAGTCCATAAAATTTAGGAACATTAGAGTTTTCATTAAAATAGACTTCGTTTGGTAGTATCGTTTCCATTTTTTTTTTTTACAATAAACTCTTGCTTTGCCCAATAGAAACACAAACACTGCTTGAAAGAGTTGGAACTTCTTTTTTCTAACTTGCAATTATAGAACTAATTTTTTCTAATTAATTTCCCCTTTACATTTTGAAAATTCTTTCAATACAATGAAAAAAATCCAAAAGGGTTTCTATTTAATGATGAAATTAAAATAAAATGGATAAATAGAAAAGGCTTTTTGGATTTTTTAAAAATTTCTAGAATGAAAGTCTTTATGCTCTTATTAATAAGATTTACTAACCTTATGATTTTGGAGAAGATAGGTGGAAGTTGTAAGTCCTATTGTAAGAATACTCCACTTTTCATAATTTTCCTAATAGAATATGAGGATTCTATTAGGAAAATTATGAAAAGTTCATTGATAGGAAAAGAATACTTAGCACACAGTATACCAAACAAAACTTTTTTTTTCTTGTATATATAAGATAAGAGGGGTTTTTTGTTCTAAGAATATTGTACCGAGTAATTCGACACATAAAAGTACATTCAAAGAAGAATCCAAATTATTAAATAATTGGAATTCTTTTTTGATAAGTCAATTCATATTATTCCAAAATCTTATTATTTGTTTGTTGCCCAGAAAAACCCTTTGGTTTTGGATGCTCATTACCGCTCGAAAATGATCTTGATTTTACTAAAGAATAAGATTGTACTATGGAAAAATAAGTCTTTTTCTTCCAAATATTTTTACGAATACGCTTTTTTGACATTGAAGTACGTTTTTTTGGAACTGCCATTCAAAAAGGAAATTACTTTTTTCTAGTTGTATGTGAAAGACATCTATTGCTGCAAATCAATCCTTCTTTCTTCTTTTTATTAGTATTTATACTTAGATACTGAAAGATACTTAAATTTTGAATTATTTTTTACTTCATTTTGTCTAATGCGGATAAGACAACAAGAATTTTTTAACATTTTTTCTTTATATATTTTATACTTTTTTTTTAATAATATAGAATATATAGAAGGGTTTCTCATTTAAATCTATTTATATCTATTTATATATCAAGTATACTCCATATATAGATATATGGTATGGAAGCCTATCCCCCATATAAGATAAGACGGGGGGATAAAAAGAAGGGAAAATGAAAATAGTTAATTAAGTTCAGAATGGTATTCCATAAAGGAAAGGAATTCCAATCAAAACAAAAAATACTGAGTCTCTTAAACAAGACATTCTAAAACTTAGGTAATTTATAGTCATTAGAATTTTAGTTCTATATGAAGTAAGGACTATTCGATAATTTCTTATAAACATAGGTTTTCATTGGAATTCACTCAATCAGTTAATTATGGAACAAGAGAGCTGTTTCATCTTTGTTTTAAAGAAATATAAAAATGAATTATGAATAGAAAGTAAAATGATTCCACTTTTTTTTTTTTATTTTTATAAATATCTTTATTTAGTTAATAAAATAACTTCGTTACCTAGTTATTTTATTAACTTTTTTAATTTAACCAACTAAACCCATTCTTAATTTTTAATTATTTCAATGAGATAAATTTTGGAAAAATTAAGAATTTCAGTATTTTTTCTTATTCTTTTTATTTATTCTTTCAGAAAGAGATAAGAATTGGTTTGGTGAATCGGAAACAATTTTATAGAAAAATTGAAGTAAAAATTGAAGTAAAAATTGCAATTTCTTTTCTTATGGAACATACATATCAATATGCATGGGTAATCCCTCTTCTCCCACTTCCAGTTATTATGTCAATGGGATTTGGCCTTATTCTTATTCCGACAGCAACAAAAAATCTTCGTCGCATATGGGCTTTTCCTAGTGTTTTACTCTTAAGTATAGCTATGGTATTCTCAGTTCAACTGTCTATTCAACAAATAAATGGAAGTTCGATCTATCAATATCTATGGTCTTGGACCGTCAATAATGATTTTTCTTTAGAATTTGGATACTTGATTGACCCACTTACTTCTATTATGTTAATACTAATTACTACTGTAGGAATCCTGGTTCTTATTTATAGTGATGGTTATATGTCTCACGATGAAGGATATTTGAGATTTTTTGTTTATATAAGTTTTTTCAATACTTCCATGTTGGGATTGGTTACTAGCTCCAATTTGATACAAATTTATTTTTTTTGGGAACTCGTGGGAATGTGTTCTTATTTATTGATAGGCTTTTGGTTTACACGACCAATCGCAGCGAGTGCTTGTCAAAAAGCTTTTGTAACTAATCGTGTAGGGGATTTTGGTCTATTATTAGGAATTTTAGGTTTTTTTTGGATAACAGGTAGTTTAGAGTTTAGGGATTTGTTCAAAATAGCTAATAACTGGATTCCTAATAATGGAATTAACTCTTTACTTACTACTTTGTGTGCTTTTTTATTATTCCTTGGTGCAGTTGCGAAATCCGCACAATTCCCTCTTCACGTATGGTTACCCGATGCTATGGAAGGGCCCACTCCTATTTCGGCTCTTATACACGCAGCAACTATGGTTGCTGCGGGAATTTTTCTTCTAGCTCGACTTCTTCCTCTTTTCATATCTTTACCTTTGATAATGAGTTTTATTTCTTTAGTAGGTACAATAACACTATTCTTAGGAGCTACTTTAGCTCTTGCTCAGAGAGATATTAAAAGAAGCTTAGCCTATTCTACAATGTCTCAATTGGGTTATATGATGTTAGCTCTAGGTATAGGTTCTTATCAAGCTGCTTTATTCCATTTGATCACTCATGCTTATTCAAAAGCTTTATTGTTCTTGGGATCCGGATCCGTTATTCATTCAATGGAACCTCTTGTTGGATATTCACCAGATAAAAGTCAAAATATGGTTCTTATGGGCGGTTTAAGAAAATACATTCCAATCACAAGAACTACTTTTTTATGGGGTACACTTTCTCTTTGTGGTATTCCACCTCTTGCTTGCTTCTGGTCCAAAGATGAAATCCTTAGTAATAGTTGGTTGTATTCGCCCTTTTTTGGAATAATAGCCTCCTTTACTGCAGGATTAACTGCCTTTTATATGTTTCGGATATATTTACTTACATTTGATGGGTATTTGCGTGTTCATTTTCAAAATTACAGTAGCACTAAAGAGAGTTCCTTGTATTCAATATCCTTATGGGGAAAAAGGATACCCAAAGGAGTGAATAGGGATTTCGTTTTATCAACAACGAAGAGTGGAGTTTCTTTTTTTTCACAAAATATACCAAAAATTCAAGGTAATACAAGAAATAGGATAGGATCCTTTACTACGTCTTTTGGGGCTAAAAAAACTTTTGCCTATCCGCATGAAACGGGAAATACTATGTTATTTCCTCTTCTTATATTACTACTTTTCACTTTGTTCATTGGATTCATAGGAATCTCTTTTGATAATGGAGGAATTGGTAATGGAATAGCAGAGTTAACCATATTATCAAAGTGGTTAACTCCCTCAATAAACTTTACCCAGGAAAGTTCTAATTCTTTTGTAAATTCATATGAATTTATTACTAATGCAATTTCTTCTGTAAGTCTAGCTATCTTTGGTTTATTCATAGCATATATCTTCTATGGATCCGCTTATTCTTTTTTTCAGAATTTGGATTTAATAAACTCTTTTTACAAAGGAAATCCTAAAAAAGAATTTTTAGATCAAGTAAAAAAAAATATATACAGTTGGTCATATAATCGTGGTTATATAGATATTTTCTATACTAGGGTCTTTACCCTCGGTATAAGAGGGTTAACCGAACTCACGGAGTTTTTTGATAAGGGTGTTATTGATGGAATTACCAATGGAGTGGGTCTTGCTAGTTTTTGTATAGGAGAGGAAATTAAATATGTAGGGGGAGGTCGAATTAATTCTAACATAATTACCCTAATATAGCTGGCTCTTTGTGGTATTTGAATATTCTCCAAGAATTCTGGTGCATTTACTGTTATTGCTTCTGTAAACATAGTAGCTAAATAATCCCACCTTGTTACATAAGGTAAGTATTGTATAATAGTTCGGTTTTCCGCGATTTTTTCCATTCCTCTGTGTAAATACCCTAATATGGGTTCACAATCAATAACATCCTCACCATCGAGAGT
>NW_028260368.1:14357875-14372875 GCF_056163025.1 Triticum urartu | reverse complement strand
CTCCACTTCTTTTCATATAGCAATCCCTGATCAAAGAGAGAACAATATCCATTTCAAAACATTTCTAACAGATTCCTTAGTTCGGACCGACGAAGTAATGTCACTCGACTATTATCAACCTGACTGCAATCTTTTTCTGTCGGTAAGGATTGCACCAGAGCACCTTCTACTTCTAATAGGCCATGAACTATAGATAGAGAAGAATCATTCTGAGCGAGTACATAAGAAGCGATCCACTTTTTTTCATCGGTTCCAGGGGAAGACCAAAGATCTTGCGCGGCAGGTCCGCCAGAAAAACTCAAAAGAGAAAGAAGTCTCGTTAATCTCTTCATGCTCGTTCCAAGTTCGAAGTACCTTTTGGCCAAAGAAAAACCCGCTTCCTGACACGATTGCCTCTTTATCTTTATATAGATAGATTCTATGGGGTTATTACTTAGTAAGTCTATTTTGTACAAGAGCCCCTCCTATCTGATAGAAAAGGGTCCCATGATCCCGAGCCGATCTTACCTTGGCTCGCAAACCCCAAGTTTGTCTATGAAGAGCTAATCTAATTGTATTTTTTTCTAGAATGGATTTCTTATGTGGAATACTAATGGATAGGGCTTCGTTGCTAAGTGCTACAAGATCTAGTGCACTGGAACTCGTGGTTATGGACCCGAATCCTTTAGTATGGAACATTGTCTTTTCCAAGTAAAAACCCCTAGTATATGAAAGAATGAAAAGGTGCTTTCGTTCTTGTGGAATAAGAAGCCCTCGTACCTTAATGAAAGGAAAATCGTAATTTTTCGTTAGGTATTTGACCAAATAGGATCGTCCAGTTCCTACAGAACCTATCACTAAAATACCCGATAGGGCTAAGCGGAACGAAAAGGGTTTTCCATGAGATGGTAAATGAAAACGATTAGTCCCACACGAGGTTTGGGAATAAGTGATTGTCTGATAATGAGCAAGGAATATACGTCTTTCTGCTAAAGAGGATCTATTAAACTCATAATTCATTAGATCCTTGTTATCAATGCCAACTAGGTATCATAAGTAAATGGATCCCGGTTGTTCAATCCTTTGATAACCAAGGTCATTCTTTGCTAAAGAGAAATGATCACTATGAGTCAGACTCAATAGAATTGGATCCATTCCAAATAGCGAGAATTAGGATTCTTGATCCCTCTCAATCTCTCTTTCAATTCGAGGATCCAGAGAGGTGTTTTCATAGTCATCTCCGAATATTTGCCATCTCGGAATATTTTCGATTTCATTTTTCTATGATATGTCTTTCTATATGAAAATTGGTTATTTACGATGTACGATGATCCCTGTTAAGCATCCATGGCTGAATGGTTAAAGCGCCCAACTCATAATTGGTAAATTTGCGGGTTCAATTCCTGCTGGATGCACACGAACGGGAACATTCCATAAGTCTATTGGAACTGGCTCTCTATCCATGGAATCTCATCCATCATCCATACATAACGAATTGGTATGGTATATTCATACCATAACATAAGAACAATAAGAACTCGAATTCTTATCGATACTGGAACTCAGAGCATAGGAGGGAAAGTCGATTTATGGATGGAATCAAATACGCAGTATTTACAGAAAAAAGTCTTCGTTTATTGGGAAAGAATCAATATACTTTTAATGTCGAATCGGGATTCACTAAGACAGAAATAAAGCATTGGGTCGAACTCTTCTTTGGTGTTAAGGTGGTAGCTGTGAATAGCCATCGACTACCTGGAAAAGGTAGAAGAATAGGACCTATTCTGGGCCATACAATGCATTACAGACGTATGATCATTACCCTTCAACCGGGTTATTCTATTCCACTTCTAGATAGAGAAAAAAACTAAAGGAGAATACTTAATAATACGGCGAAACATTTATACAAAACACCTATCCCGAGCACACGCAAGGGAACCGTAGACAGGCAAGTGAAATCCAATCCACGAAATAATTTGATCCATGGACGGCACCGTTGTGGTAAAGGTCGTAATTCCAGAGGAATCATTACCGCAAGGCATAGAGGGGGAGGTCATAAGCGCCTATACCGTAAAATAGATTTTCGACGGAATCAAAAAGACATATCTGGTAGAATCGTAACCATAGAATACGACCCTAATCGAAATGCATACATTTGTCTCATACACTATGGGGATGGTGAGAAGAGATATATTTTACATCCCAGAGGGGCTATAATTGGAGATACTATTGTTTCTGGTACAAAAGTTCCTATATCAATGGGAAATGCCCTACCTTTGAGTGCGGTTTGAACTATTGATTTACGTAATTGGAAGTAACCAATTAGGTTTACGACGAAACCTAGAAATCGATCACTGATCCAATTTGACTACCTCTACGGGATAGACCTCAACAGAAAACTGTTGAGTAACGGCAGCAAGTGATTGAGTTCAGTAGTTCCTCATAGAAAATTATTGGCTCTAGAGATATGGTAATATGGAGAAGACAAAATTGTTTGAAGCACGCACAGAACCGGAAGCGCCCCTTGTTTCAAAGAGAGGAGGACGGGTTATTCACATTTAATTTGATGGTCAGAGGCAAATTGAAAGCTAAGCAGTGGTAATTAAGACCCCCGGGGGAAAATAGGGATGTCTCCTACGTTACCCATAATATGTGGAAGTATCGACGTAATTTCATAGAGTCATTCGATCTGAATGCTACATGAAGAACATAAGCCAGATGACGGAACGCAGAGACCTAGGATGTAGAAGATCATAACATGAGCGATTCGGCAGATTTGGATTCCTTTCCTATATATCCACTCATGTGGTACTTCATCATATGATTCATATAAGATCCATCTGTCTAGAGATCGTCATATACATCTAGAAAGCCGTATGCTTTGGAAGAAGCTTGTACAGTTTGGGAAGGGGTTTTTTGAGAGAAAAGAAGAATCTACTTCAACCGATATGCCCTTAGGCACGGCCATGCATAACATAGAAATCACACGTGGAAGGGGTGGGCAATTAGCTAGAGCAGCAGGTGCTGTAGCGAAACTCATTGCAAAAGAGGGTAAATCGGCCACTTTAAGATTACCATCTGGGGAGGTCCGTTTAGTATCCCAAAACTGCTTAGCAACAGTCGGACAAGTGGGTAATGTTGGGGTGAACCAAAAAAGTTTGGGTAGAGCCGGATCTAAGTGTTGGCTAGGTAAACGCCCCGTAGTAAGAGGGGTAGTTATGAACCCTGTGGACCACCCCCATGGGGGCGGTGAAGGGAAAGCTCCCATTGGTAGAAAAAAACCCACAACCCCTTGGGGTTATCCTGCGCTTGGAAGAAGAACTAGGAAAAGGAAAAAATATAGCGATAGTTTTATTCTTCGTCGCCGTAAGTAAATACGTAACTAGGAATATGGAAAATTGCATTTTTGGAATTTGCAATAATGCGATGGGCGAACGACGGGAATTGAACCCGCGCATGGTGGATTCACAATCCACTGCCTTGATCCACTTGGCTACATCCGCCCCTTATCCAGCTAAAGGATTTTTTTCTTTTTTCCATTGATCATTATTCTATTTATTCTGACCTCCGTACTTCGATCGAGATATTGGACATAGAATGCCACTCTTTAAAAAGGAAAAAAGGAGTAATCAGCTGTGACACGAAAAAAAACGAATCCTTTTGTAGCTCATCATTTATTGGCAAAGATAGAAAAGGTCAATATGAAGGAGGAGAAAGAAACAATAGTAACGTGGTCCCGGGCATCTAGCATTCTACCCACAATGGTTGGCCATACAATCGCGATTCATAATGGAAAGGAACATATACCTATTTACATAACAAATCCTATGGTAGGTCGCAAATTGGGGGAATTCGTGCCTACTCGGCATTTCACGAGTTATGAAAATGCAAGAAAGGATACTAAATCTCGTCGTTAACTGAATTCTGAATAGAAAGATTAAGAAGAAAAAAAGATTCAAAATAAAGTAAAGGTAGGCGGGGAATAACCTTATTTATGACAAGTTTCAAACTAGTAAAGTATATCCCTAGGATAAAGAAGAAGAAAAGTGGGCTAAGGAAACTCGCAAGGAAAGTTCCAACCGATCGTCTACTTAAGTTCGAGAGAGTTTTCAAAGCACAAAAACGTATCCCTATGTCTGTTTTCAAAGCACAAAGAGTTCTTGACGAGATTCGCTGGCGTTACTACGAGGAAACTGTTATGATACTGAACCTCATGCCCTATCGAGCATCTTATCCCATCTTAAAGTTGGTTTATTCGGCAGCCGCAAATGCTACTCATTATAGGGATTTCGACAAAGCGAATTTATTTATTACTAAAGCCGAAGTCAGTAGGAGTACTATTATGAAGAAATTCAGACCTCGAGCTCGAGGACGTAGTTTCCCCATAAAAAAAAGCATGTGTCATATAACAATTGTACTAAATATAGTAAAGAAATCTAAATAACCTTTAGATCCATCTAAGATTTCGATTCCCAGTAAAAAAAATATAGAATAGAAAAATATGGGACAAAAAATAAATCCACTCGGTTTCAGACTTGGTACAACCCAAAAACACCATTCCTTTTGGTTCGCACAACCAAAAAATTATTCTGAAGGTCTACAGGAAGATAAAAAAATAAGGGATTGTATCAAGAACTATATACAAAAGAATAGGAAAAAGGGCTCGAATAGAAAAATAGAATCAGACTCAAGTTCCGAAGTAATTACACATAATAGAAAAATGGACTCAGGTTCAAGTTCCGAAGTAATTACACATATAGAAATCCAAAAAGAAATCGATACGATCCACGTCATAATCCATATTGGATTCCCAAATTTATTAAAGAAAAAAGGAGCAATCGAAGAATTAGAGAAAGATCTACAAAAGGAAATTAACTCTGTAAACCAGAGATTTAATATTTCTATCGAAAAAGTTAAAGAACCTTATAGACAGCCTAACATTCTTGCAGAATATATAGCTTTCCAATTAAAAAATAGAGTTTCATTCCGAAAGGCAATGAAAAAAGCCATTGAATTAACTAAAAAAGCAGATATAAGGGGAGTAAAAGTAAAAATTGCGGGTCGTCTCGGAGGAAAAGAAATTGCACGCGCCGAATCTATTAAAAAGGGTAGACTTCCCCTCCAAACAATTCGCGCTAAAATTGATTATTGCTGCTATCCAATTCGGACTATCTATGGAGTATTAGGTGTAAAAATTTGGATATTCGTAGACGAAGAATAAGTAATCTTGTCTTCGGATTCTGTCCATTGATAGAATAAAAAATGACAAGAGACTTTTTTCCTGAAATCCCTGCAAAAGAAGAAATTATACCTCTTTCTATAAGATTTAATGAAAATTGATAAATCATTTAATATAATTGCTATGCTTAGTGTGTGACTCGTTATTTTTTTCTTTTTTTTAAGAAAAAAACTTAGTAATTATAGAAAATTAACTAATAACCAACCTATTGCTTCGTATTGTCGAGATCCTAACTAAGAAACAGTCACTATATGAATAAATACCTCTATCATAACATAAATGAGTAGATGTGTCATATAGTTGTAGCAACTGCAATTTTTTCTCTAAAAAAGAAAAGGGATTCTAGGTTGTGAAGCAAAACTAAAGGGATGTGGATAAAGGGAGGGATGATAGAAAGAAGGAAGAGGAAATAAATAAGATATAGGATTCCACTATGTATGGTCTATGAATTACATCATAAAAGGCAATGTGATAAAGCATCAATATAATAAAAATAATAGAGAATTAAAAATTGTAACTTGAAACAAGAACTACAAATTTAAAGCAATAATAAAGAGCCGCCCGGGTTAATAAAACTGAGAAAATTAACTCGGAAAGAAATTTTTTGGAAGCTCCGTTGCGGGATTCAGACCTAACCATTCAAGGAGAAGCAGTGGGAACGACAGAACCTATGATTCCATAGGATTTTATTGAAAAGAATCCTAACACTTCATTGGGTGGGATGGCGGAACAAACCAAAAAAATTGTCTTATTTGGTAAGTTTATAAATTAACAAATAAGACAGGAAAGAGTAAATATTCGCCCGCGAAATTCTTATTGAATTAGAATACTTTACCGCGATTCAATAAGAGTAAAAATAAGGATTTTTTTAAGAAGGATTACATTATCTATAAATATAGAATTTAGATAAATATACACACACATCTGGATATATTCTAGATCTTCTTTTTTGACTATATATTATATTTTTCTGTTTTAACAAATTCAATATAAAAAAAACCGAACTTTTTCTATTATCTATTAATGTGTATCTATCCGTACCGTAATATTTTGGAATATTATGAATTAGAGAAATTTACATGCTTTCTGATTCCATTCGCGAGGAGCTGGATGAGAAGAAACTCTCATGTCCAGTTTTGCAGTAGAGATGGAACTAAGAAAGAGAACCATCGACTATAACCCCAAAAGAACCAGATTTCGCAAACAACATAGAGGAAGAATGAAAGGAAAATCCTGCCGAGGCAATCGTATTTGTTTTGGTAGATATGCTCTTCAAGCACTTGAACCCGCTTGGATCACGGCGAGACAGATAGAAGCAGGACGAAGAGCAATAACACGATATGCACGTCGTGGTGGAAAAATATGGGTACGTATATTTCCCGACAAACCGGTTACACTAAGACCCACGGAAACACGTATGGGCTCGGGAAAGGGGTCCCCCGAATATTGGGTATCCGTTGTTAAACCTGGTCGTATACTTTATGAAATGGGGGGAGTATCTGAAACTGTAGCTAGAGCAGCTATCTCCATAGCTGCCAGTAAAATGCCCATACGAAGTCAATTTATTCGATTAGAGATATAGAACCCTAAAAGGGGTATGGAAGATAAAAAAAAATGCTCGGTTTTTCTTTCTGGAAAGACAATATTTCTTTCATCCTTTTGCATTGAAATAACAAATTGAAATCAAAATAATATGATTCAACCTCAGACCCTTTTAAATGTAGCAGATAATAGTGGAGCTCGAAAATTGATGTGTATTCGAGTCATAGGAGCTGCTGGTAATCAGCGATATGCTCGTATTGGTGATGTTATTGTTGCTGTAATCAAAGACGCATTGCCCCAAATGCCTCTAGAAAGATCCGAAGTAATTCGAGCTGTAATTGTACGTACATGTAAAGAGTTCAAATGCGAAGACGGTATAATAATCCGCTATGATGACAATGCTGCGGTTATAATTGATCAAAAAGGCAATCCAAAAGGAACTCGAGTTTTTGGCGCGATTGCCGAGGAATTGAGAGAATTGAATTTTACCAAAATAGTTTCATTAGCTCCTGAAGTATTATAAATACTAGTAGGCGAAATTGAGACCAAAGAATTAATTTAGTAGATTGTGTTTTACGTATATGTTTTAAAATCCAAAATGAAAAAAAAAAAAAGAAAACATGTTGATTATAGAAAAATTAGGAGGAACCTAGAATTAGAGTCTTATGGGCAAGGACACTATTGCTGATTTACTAACCTCTATAAGAAATGCGGACATGAATAAAAAAGGAACAGTTCGAGTAGTATCTACAAATATTACCGAAAACATTGTTAAAATACTTCTACGAGAGGGTTTTATTGAAAGTGTTCGGAAACATCAGGAACGTAACAGATATTTCTTGGTTTCAACTTTGCGACATCAAAAGAGAAAGACTATAAAAGGAATATATAGAACAAGAACCTTTTTAAAGCGTATCAGCCGACCCGGCTTACGAATTTATACCAACTATCAAGGAATTCCTAAAGTTTTGGGTGGAATGGGAATTGCTATTCTTTCTACTTCTCGAGGAATAATGACAGATCGAGAAGCTCGACTAAACAGAATTGGGGGAGAAGTCTTATGTTATATATGGTAATCGCCCCGCCTATAGTGCTCGAATTCTATCTCGCCCTTCCTATTTTTAAAATAAAAATAGAAAAATAGGAGAAAAAAAATATGACAGAAAAAAAAAATAGGAGAGAAAAAAAAAACCCGAGAGAAGCAAAAGTAACTTTCGAAGGTTTAGTTACGGAAGCCCTACCCAATGGAATGTTCCGCGTTCGGCTAGAGAATGACACCATCATCCTAGGCTATATTTCAGGAAAGATACGGTCTAGTTCTATACGAATACTGATGGGGGATAGGGTCAAAATTGAAGTAAGTCGTTATGATTCAAGCAAGGGACGTATAATTTATAGACTTCCCCATAAGGATTCGAAGCGTATCGAAGACTCGAAGGATAGCGAAGATTTGAAGGATAGCGAAGATTTGAAGGATACCAAAGATTCAAAGGATTAGGTTTTTCTTTTTTTTTCTAGGGTAATAAATTCTAAGTTCTAAAATTCAAGCGAAGAGACTTATTTTTTCCAAAAGATTAGATTCATAGTTTAAAAAAGGATACGGAAATATGAAAATAAGAGCTTCCGTTCGTAAAATTTGTACAAAATGTCGACTGATTCGTAGGCGTGGACGAATTAGAGTCATTTGCTCTAATCCGAAGCATAAACAAAGACAGGGGTAATCTTTCGAAAAAGAACTTTACTTTCTAAAAAGTAAAAAAAAGTACCCGCGGAAATGTTCCAATTCCAAATAAAATAATTTCATTTAAAATAATTAAAGTAAAGGGTTTATTTTACCCTGAAACGGATATCTTTGTATCTTTTTTTCTTTTTTTTATTTCTAACTCATATTTATGAGATAATAAAATATGGCAAAAGCTATACCAAAAATTGGTTCACGTAAGAAAGTGCGTATTGGTTTACGTAGGAATGCACGTTTTAGTTTACGGAAGAGTGCACGTAGAATAACAAAAGGGGTTATTCATGTTCAAGCTAGTTTCAACAATACCATTATAACTGTTACAGACCCACAAGGTCGGGTGGTTTTTTGGTCCTCGGCCGGTACTTGTGGATTCAAAAGCTCAAGAAAAGCATCACCCTATGCTGGTCAAAGAACAGCAGTAGATGCTATTCGTACAGTAGGTTTGCAACGAGCAGAAGTTATGGTAAAGGGCGCTGGTAGTGGAAGAGATGCCGCATTACGAGCCATTGCTAAAAGTGGTGTGCGATTAAGTTGTATACGCGATGTAACACCTATGCCGCATAATGGATGTCGACCGCCTAAAAAAAGACGTCTGTAAAAGAATTAACCCGCTTTCAACTTTCATTTCAAGAGAAATAAACGATTCAATGATAAAATAATAATACTAGTCTATTATGGTTCGAGAGGAGGTAGCAGGATCCACTCAAACACTACAGTGGAAGTGTGTTGAATCAAGAGTAGATAGTAAGCGCCTTTATTATGGTCGTTTCATTCTGTCCCCGCTTAGAAAAGGTCAAGCGGACACCGTCGGTATTGCCTTGCGAAGAGCTTTACTTGGAGAAATAGAAGGAACATGTATCACACGTGCAAAATTTGGGAGCGTGCCGCACGAGTATTCTACAATAGCAGGTATTGAAGAATCCGTACAAGAAATTTTACTAAATTTGAAAGAAATTGTATTGAGAAGTAATCTCTATGGAGTTAGAGACGCATCCATTTGCGTCAAAGGTCCTAGATACATAACTGCTCAAGATATCATCTTACCGCCTTCCGTAGAAATCGTTGATACGGCACAACCTATAGCTAACTTGACAGAGCCCATTGATTTCTGTATTGATTTACAGATCAAGAGAGATCGTGGATATCAGACAGAACTCAGAAAGAACTATCAAGATGGAAGTTATCCTATAGATGCTGTATCCATGCCTGTTCGAAATGTGAATTATAGTATTTTTTCTTGTGGGAATGGAAATGAAAAACACGAGATACTTTTTCTAGAAATATGGACTAATGGAAGTTTAACCCCTAAGGAAGCACTTTATGAGGCTTCTCGTAATTTGATTGATTTATTTCTTCCTTTTCTACACGCGGAGGAAGAGGGCGCTAGTTTCGAAGAAAATAAAAACAGGTTTACTCCACCCCTTTTTACTTTTCAAAAAAGATTAACTAATCTAAAGAAAAACAAAAAAGGAATTCCATTGAATTGTATTTTTATTGATCAATTAGAATTGACTTCTAGAACGTATAATTGTCTAAAAAGGGCCAATATACATACACTATTGGACCTTTTGAGTAAGACTGAAGAAGATCTTCTGAGAATTGACAGTTTTCGTATGGAAGATAGAAAACATATATGGGACACTCTAGAGAAGCATCTCCCAATTGATTTACTTAAGAATAAACTCTCGTTTTAAATCCATTGCAATTTTTTTTCTTCTTCTTTTTCGAGTTAGAATAAAAAGAAAACAATTTAGCATCTTTGGTACAATCTATATTTTCGCGAAATGGATCATAATAAAATGGATTTTAGGTATCTAGGGAAGATTCACTTGGAAGTAACTATTTCCTAGATACCTATGGTACTTCACGGTTGAATGAATCAAAAAATATCTAAAAAAGACCTAAAGTTAATGATTTATCAATGGGTAATGTTGCTCCAATACCTAACCAAAGAGCTACTACAGTACCGATTAAAAAAACGGTCGTAGCTACTGGGCGGCGAAATGGATTTTGGAATTTATTGACATTCTCTAGAAAAGGTACTGTCAATAAGCCTGTTGGCACAGAAACCATTAAAAGAACGCCCAATAACTTATTGGGTACCGTACGGAGTATTTGAAACACGGGAAAGAAGTACCACTCGGGTAATATTTCCAGAGGAGTTGCAAACGGATCTGCCGGTTCACCAATCATTGATGGCTCGAGAACCGCTAAACCTACATTACATGCAATAGTACCTAGAATTACTACTGGAAAAATATATAAAAGATCGTTGGGCCATGCGGGTTCCCCGTAATAATTATGTCCCATCCCTTTAGCTAATTTAGCTCTTAATACAGGATCATTTAAGTCTGGTTTCTTTGTTATTGGGATAGGTGAACTCTTTAGGATCCATCCCCCAAAGGAACCGGACATGAGAATTTATCATCATCCGGCTCGAGCAAGAGTGAAAGAAATAAGACCGCGGAAGATCCTTAATAGAATTAAGGTTTATAATGACTCAATGACTCTAGGCAAGAAAAGCTTTATCAGATTCTCTTTTCCGAAGTTGCACCTACAACTACTCATTGAAAATAATCCTATTCTTATGGGTAAATGCTCAATATCCAAGTGGGCTTACAAATTTGATCATGATCAATTGCTTTGTGGATTGTCTCATGTCTCTTGATTAGTTGGTATTTATCCCCTCAATATCGCAAGTTTCTTACCTCCAAACAAAATATTTACTTGTTACTAATAAAAAATCAAAAAGTTTAGCCTACATTCTTCCTTAGATCCCTTCTTTTACTCCGATAGTATTGCGGATCACAATCGATGCAAAGAAAATGAATGCATTTCCATACTATAATAAAAAGGTATGTGTAATAAATAGAGAACTGGATCATGTCACATGACTTATTCCATTTCTACTCTATGGGATCTTACGGAGCCTGTTCATGGATGACATGGTTGCGGTATGATCATAGAAGATATTCTCCTCAAGTGAACCAGCCTATCCTTCCTAGGTAGGGGACTTACATGTTGATTGGATGCGGAGACACCTTTGGTTGTGAATTCTAATGTGGCAGATCCAATTCTTTATCTGCATGGCCAAATCAATAATTCAAGTCACACACTCCCATAATCCGCCTTTTTTCTTTCGTAAAATTAACTTCAACTATTTGTATTGTATAAAAATACTTTGGAGTTGAAGAGAAGTATCCAAATGACATGTGTTATTTTACAATAACCCATGCTTGTAGCAATGAAATACCAAAACCTACCCGATATGATATATGATAATTATAATTCTCTATGATATGCCTTCCCTATAAAGGACCCGAAATACCTTGCTTACGTATCATTGGAAAGTGCATTAACATAAATACGGCAGTAAGCAGAGGCAGTACAAAGGTATGTAAACTATAAAAACGAGTCAAAGTGGATTGGCCCACACTAGCACTTCCGCGTAATAACTCCACTAAAGGCGATCCTATTACCGGAATGGCGTCAGGTACACCTGTCACAATTTTGACTGCCCAATAGCCAATTTGATCCCAAGGCAAAGAATAACCAGTTACACCAAATGATGCAGTCAAAACAGCCAAAACCACACCTGTGACCCAAGTTAATTCGCGGGGTTTTTTAAATCCCCCTGTGAGATACACACGAAATACATGCAGGATCATCATTAAAACCATCATACTTGCTGACCATCGATGAACTGATCGGATTAACCAACCAAAGTTGGCCTCGGTCATTATGTATTGAACCGAGGAAAAAGCCTCTGTAACGGTTGGTCGGTAGTAAAAAGTCATAGCAAAACCGGTAGCGACTTGTACTAGAAAACAAGTAAGTGTAATTCCCCCTAAACAATAAAATATGTTGACATGGGGAGGAACATATTTACTAGTTATATCATCTGCAATTGCCTGAATCTCAAGACGTTCCTCAAACCAATCATATACTTTATTGAGATAGGTAACTAACCCGAGTCCCCCTCTAAGAGCCGTATATGAAAATTTCATCTCGTACGGCTCAAGCAGAAACACAAAAATTTTCAACGAATATTAGAAAAAAGGTTCAAAACTTCATCAGCCACTGAATTGGGTCGATTTGCCTTGAAGATATCAAATAAGAAAAATCCGGAATATCTTCTTTGTGATGATAATGCCAAAAAATCTCAAGTTGGCGCGTCTTTCTTTCTTCCTTTCCCTTATGTTGGTCATTAGAGGCTTCTTGACTTTTCTCTTCCCTATAAAGGATTTGTTTTTTTATGCGTAATATAGAAATTATCTTGTTGAGATCCTATGAATCAGTTCAATTAAAACCTTAGATTCATACTAGAGCCACGATGATTTAGTCTCAAGCTAAACAAAAGGCAAGGGTTCTTCGAATAAGAACCGCTTGATAATCATTTATTGAATCAGTGTAATGACTCGACAAAATCGAGAGAAAAAAAGTTGTCTTTTGGGCAAACAAAATTGGAAGGAAGAAAATTTCTTTTTTATTTTTATTTAAGAACTACTTGAATTTTTCAGTCTGGTTGCGAGGTCTTAATAGTGAGTATGAATCATAGTTCCATTTTTTTTTGATCCACTCTATCTATTTCGTGTTCCAGATACTAGAATAAATAATATCTGACGAATTAGAATCATCTTGATAGAGATAACAGGCCCTTTCTATGTATTATCAATAGGATCAATTCTAACAAGTCACACACTCATATTCCAGAGATACCGAAACAAAAAAATTCCGCGGTCGAACTACCATAATATCTAGAAATGTAGATCTTAAACTAGAAAGGCTTTTTTGGATGGAAAAACTCTGACTTCCTAGTTTTAGTTAGTAGAAACCTAATTGGTTAAAATTCCGTCCAGTAAAACGGAAGAATTATAAATTTCTAAAATGATAGATAGGAATATAGCGAATAAAGCCATTGCGATCCCCATAAAAGGAGTAGTCCCCCAACCCGGGGCGACTTTCCCATATTCCGAATTCAAGGGTTTCAGTAAACTACCTGCACCAGTTCGTTTTGGCCTAGGTTTAGAACTATCTTCAACGGTTTGTGTAGCCATAAATTCTATTTAATCATTGGTGTTGACTTTGTATACTATTCCGTTGTAGTTGTAAATACACGATCTTTTCGTAGATCCATTGTAATCTTGAAATTCTATAAAAATGGAAACAGCAACTTTAGTCGCCATCTCCATATCTGGTTTACTTGTAAGCTTTACTGGGTATGCCTTATATACCGCGTTTGGGCAACCCTCTCAACAATTAAGAGATCCATTCGAAGAACACGGAGACTAATTTAAGTAAGAAGTCTCCCAGATAGGGGGACTTCTTACTTAAATGAAATTATTTTATTCTTTTAGTTGGAGTTGGTGGAACCTTAGGTGGTTCTCGGAAGAAGATAGCGAAAAAAATTATCCCTAAAGTCGAAACTAAAAGGAACGTATAAACCAATGCTTCCATAGATTCGATCCTGGTTTATTTACAATTATAACTTCCACACCTATTCATTTGTCATTTGGGATAATTTCCCATATAAAGAAAGAAAAAGAGTCAAAGAAAGGATGGGAGATGTTTCCCATGTCAAATCAAAAAAGAGAGGTGAAAGATACTATAACAATGTGTATCAAACTGCCTGTTTCCTTGTAGTTGGATCTCCCACTTTTTGGAATGTTCCAAATTCCACTTGAGCATCCAAATCTGGATCAATACCAGCAAAAACATCTCGGAACAATGTTCTAGCGCCATGCCAAATGTGTCCGAAAAAGAAGAGCAAAGCAAAGGTAGCATGACCAAAAGTGAACCAACCCCTTGGACTGCTGCGAAAAACACCATCAGATTTCAAAGTAGCCCGGTCTAATTCAAAAATTTCCCCTAATTGAGAACGCCTCGCATATTTTTTTACAGTAGCAGGATCAGAATAACTTACTCCATTAAGTTCGCCACCATAGAACTCCACCGTTACACCTACTTGTTCAACACTATATTTGGATTCTGCTCTTCTAAAAGGAACGTCTGCTCTAACAATTCCCTCCTCATCTACCAAAACAACCGGAAATGTTTCAAAAAAAGTAGGCATACGGCGTACAAAAAGCTCACGTCCTTCTTTATCTCTAAAGACGGGATGTCCTAACCATCCAACAGCTATTCCATCCCCATTGTCCATTGAGCCTGCTCTGAATAATCCCCCTTTTGCCGGATTATTACCAATATAATCATAAAAGGCTAATTTTTCGGGAATTTTAGACCAAGCTTCTGATAAACTAAGATTTTCGGCTAAACCATTGCTAACTCTTCGATATATTTCTTGCTGAAAGTATCCCTGATCCCACTGATAACGAGTAGGCCCAAATAATTCGATTGGGGTCGTTGCTGACCCATACCACATAGTTCCAGCAACTACGAAAGCTGCAAAAAAAACAGCAGCGATACTACTGGAAAGTACAGTTTCAATATTGCCCATACGTAATCCTTTATATAGACGTTGAGGCGGACGGACACTAAG
>NW_028260368.1:14330885-14357375 GCF_056163025.1 Triticum urartu | reverse complement strand
TGAGTCACGGGACATGCGAGTTTGATGTATCCCATTTGATATCTTCGTATCCGAGAATCCACAAATTCGACCCCGCATTTTTGGCAAAATCTTTCGTCTTCGTTTTCAGCTCCGCTCGCTCGAGAATTGCCACAAGCGCAAATCCCGCTTTTTATGGTCCCAAAGATTCTTTCGCAAACAATCCATCTTTTTCTGGTTTATCGGTTTTATAATGAAAAGTAGAGGGCCTTGTGACTTCGCCAACGACTTCTCCATTAGGTAGGTTTTTGTTAGCCCAAGCCTTTATTTGTTGAGGGGAAACGAGTCCAATTTGAAGTTGTTGATGTTTATATTGGTCAATCATAAAATAGAAATAAGAAAAGAATTTATATTTATTCCGATCAAACTTCCTCCCTATTAACCTGGAAGTTCTTTTCAGATACAAGGAAATGATTCAGTTCTAGAGCCAAAGATCGTAGTTCTCGAACGAGCACTCGAAAAGATTCTGGAGGATCCTCATGATTAGGTATTCTTTTTCCCCAGATCGTAGCATTAAGTATTTCTTGGCGAGCTATAAGATGGTCAGATTTATAAGTAAGTATCTCTTGTAAAATATGAGCAACACCAAATCCTTCTAAAGCCCAAACTTCCATTTCTCCTACTCGTTGTCCCCCTTGCTTGGCTCTTCCTCTAACCGGTTGTTGTGTAACAAGTGAGTAGGGCCCAGTAGAACGCCCATGAATTTTCTCATCAACTTGATGAATTAATTTTAAGATATAGGACTTCCCTATTAGAACAGGTTGCTCAAAGGGGTCGCCTGTTCTTCCATCAAATATTCTGCTTTTTTCCCGGGTACTCGGTTCAAATACCATGGATTTTTTGTTTCTTTACTGGCTTCATATAATTCTGAAAACACAAGTTTTCTTGAAGCCTCTTGCTCATATCTCTCATCAAAGGGTGCTATTCTATAATGTTTCTTTAGCAGATCCCCCGCTAATCCGAGCGAGCTTTCAAATATTTGTCCCACATTCATTCGGGAGGGTACTCCTAAGGGATTGAAGACCATATCAACGGGTGTTCCATCTTGCAAATAGGGCATATCTTGCCTAGGCAAAATTTTGGAAATGATCCCTTTATTCCCATGTCTTCCGGCTACTTTATCCCCAACTTTGATTTCACGTTTCTGTAAAATATATACACGAACCATTATGTCGAGCGGGTCCCTTTGGATCCATTTCACATCGATAACGCGCCCTCTTCCACCTATAGGTAATTCAGAGAAGTTTCTTTTGAAGTGGAAACCTCAAGGCCAAATATGGCCCGTAATAATCCAGCTTCCGCGATATAAGATGATTCGCTCGCTATCTGAGGCGTTAATTTACCTACTAAAATATCACCAGTTTCTACCCAGGATCCCAACCTAACAACTCCATTTCTGTCCAAATTGCGGAGTAAATGTTCTTCTAGATGTGGTATTTCTTTAGTGATTTTTTCAGCGGAGCCCTGGCTTGTCGTATCCGTCTGAATTTCATATTTCCGGATGTGAAAAGAGGTATAAATATCTTCATATACCAAACGTTCGCTAATTAGTACTGCGTCTTCAAAATTGTAACCTTCCCATGGCATATAAGCTACTAATACGTTTTTTCCTAAAGCAAGTTCGCCCCCAATTGTAGCAGCTCCTTCTGCTAAAATTTGTCCTTTTTTAATGGATTTACCCCGTGGAACCCGGGGTTTTTGGTGCATACAAGTATTTTTGTTAGAGCGACGGTGGTTAACTAAAGGAATACTTATAGTCTTCCCACTACTTGATAAAAGTATCTTATGACTATCAGTAGAAATGATCTTTCCCTCGCGTTCGGCTATAATGGAAACCCTCGAATCTAGAGCTGTTTGGCGTCCAATCCAGTTCCAACAATGCATTTCTCGGACCGAGAAAGCGGAACTGCTTGGCGCTGCATATTAGAACTCATTAAAGCCCGATTCGCATCATTGTGCTCAATAAAAGGAATGAGAGAACCCCAATAGAAAAATATTGGAAAGGAAAAATACTCTTACATGAATCTGTTCCCATGCAATAGTCAAGAATTCTTGACGGTATCTAGCCGGAACAACCTGTTCTTCCTGAATACCTTGATTCAAGGACAAAGAATTTCCTGCTGCTATCATATAATATTCATCTCTATTTGGTGATAGATAAACCACCTGTCTCTCTTTTTTTTCTTTTGCTTCTCAGCAGATATTTCATAAAACGGACTCTCTATGGATCCCCACAAGTGATCAATTCTCGCATGAATTGTTAAGGATCCAGTAAGTCCAAACATTGATTCCTTCAGACGTGTCAATTGGACAAATACGCCCATAGTGACTCGGATGAATATCTCGGCTCCGAAAACTTGCGGTTCTCCCCGTCAACCCTCCAGGACCTAAACAACTCACTTTTCGCCCATGAACAGTTTGTGTCAATGGATTCGTTTGATCAAAAACTTGAGATAACGGGTATGTGCCAAAAAAGGTCTCATAAGTAGTTATTAATAAAATTGAAGTTGAAGTTGGAGTTACCAAAGTTTGGGGAGTCGGTTTCGATTGACGTATGAATACTCTACGAATAGTTTTTTGAACTGCATGTTGTAAACGACCAAGAGCCAATCCGAATTGATCTTGTAACAGATCCGCAACCGAACGAATACGTTTATTTTTCAAGTGATTCATATCGTCATCGTCAAGTATACCCGTTCCAAATTTCATTCCAATCAAATGATCCGTAGCGGCCAATACATCTCGTGGTAACAAGAATGTATTGTTCTGAGGAATATCAAGATTAAGTCTCCGATTCATATTTCGTCGACCAATCCTTCCTAATTCACATTTTTGTTGAAAAAATTTCTTTTGTAATTCCTCGCATAAGGACTCCGAAAATACCAGGTCCCCACCTACACAAGCAAATTGTTGATAAAACTCCAAAATAGCTTTTTCTTTTGACTCAATCCTCTTCTTCTCTTTAGCATTCGGAAAGACAAGAAAATTTCAGGGTAGGAAACATTATCCAGAATTTCTCTTAGATTCGAACCCATAGCTGATGATAGAACTAGAATAGATATCTTTTGTTTTCTACTCACGCGAGCCCATATCCTTTCTTTTTTATCAATTGCTAATTCCGATCTCCCCCCCCAATCTGATATTATAGTGCCAGTGTAGATAGAAATTCCCTTATGATCTAATTCCGAGCGGTAGTAAATACCAGGACTTAGCAATATTTGATGATCACAATTCGGTATATTCATTTATAATAAAGGTTCCTAAGGAATTCATTATAGGAATGTTTCCGATAGAAATGGTTTGCTTTTGCACATCGAAACCAAAAATTAATCTCGCAGATACATATAATTCGGAAGAATAGGTGAGTGATTCATACACAGCATCTCTTTCTTTTATCGAGGGTTCTAGCAGTTGATATCCTTTCGCAAATAATTGAAATGCAATTTCGTGATCTGGATCTTTAATTGTTGGAAACTTGTCAAGTTCTTCTGCCAAGGCTTGATTAATGAACCTACAAAATCCCTCGAATTGGATCTGACTAAATCCGGGTATTGTGGACATTCCCTCGTTTCCATTCCGGAGCATCTTAATCTTAAGTTTCCTGTTTATCAAAGAAAAATTCCATTATCAGCTCACTCTTCATCAATCCCTATGGATCGATCTAGCAATCATGGAATCTATATTCTGTTTACTGAATCACATGAAATTCTAGGGAACTCCACATACGTATTTCATATATGTATTTCATACATATGAATAGAGACCATTTGACGAAAGTTCGAGTTTGCCAGGGGTACAAATGAAATGAAAATGAATTGATAAAACATTCCTACAAAAAAAATTCTGCCACTTATACTTTATGTTATGATATTCTAATCAGATTGGATGGCAAAGATTTCTCATTTTATCTCCTTTCTATGAATGTAATAAAGCCGTAATATAATATACTAGAAAGTTTGACTTTACTTCGATTTAGAATAGCGTGCTTACTTTAATTCTCAAAATAATTTGAGGGTTCTTTTTTATTTCGGATCGGAGTAGTATAATTGCTAGAAAATTCAGTATTTCATTGTGGAATTCTAAAATAAAGTAAGTCCCTTTTTTAAGTACATGCCAATCTAGTTATCCACCTCTCCCCATATCCATGCTTTTCTTTTATCGTAATTTCACTTGGGTACGCCAAGATAGTCAGGTTATACTCTATATCAGAGCAAATTTCCTTTTTTTATTCAAGATATTAATTTAATACTTTGAAAAATTAAAGCATGATTCCCATAGAGATATGTACATAAAGGGGATCTTTGGATAATAATGCTGTTCGGACCTAAAGTTTACCTATACACGGATTAAGCATAAAGCCATAATATTTTATTATGCCATTGAAGGGGGGGGAGATAATACCGATTTAAGAGTAGTTCACTACTGCAATAAAAAAAAGAGAATTCTAGTTAACGGTTCCAATTTATTCTGAATTTTGCAGCCTGTGAATAGAAATCCACTTTTTCTTCTTTTCATCTCAATAGAAAGAAATGGGAAGTTTTATTGTGTTAACAATGTATGTTTTAAGATAGAATCTATCGAGGAGAATAATAGAAACTGGATCAAAAAAAGCAGGAATAGATTTTTGAAAAAGATTGGAAAAAAGTAAGTAGAATTATATTCAAAATAAAAGGGCTTTTCGTAAGAAAACGTGGATGAATACTTGCTGTTTTCTAGATTTTGATCGGATTTTTTGGCGGCATGGCCAAGCGGTAAGGCAGGGGACTGCAAATCCTTTATCCCCAGTTCAAATCTGGGTGCCGCCTGATCAATAAAATACTTAGGTTTTTTTTATAGTGCTGATCGAATTCGATAAATTTTTACTTCGCATAAGTTCGGGCAAGAGAGTAACTGGGCCTGCCGATACTGGTTTAGAGAAACCATACCATAGTTCTATCCTCAAACTAGGGTTAGGGTTTGTTTTGACGGTAGTGGCCAAAATGGTTATCAATAGGGGTGAGGTAGTGTTTCCTTATTCTTTTATTATATGAATTTGAATTGGTTCTTAATTGAGATTCGATTTGATAATTTTAAAATACGAGGATAAGATGTCAGAAATCTTGGTATCCAAAGAAAGGTCCCTAAGGGGCATTCTTTTTTTTTTTCAATCTAAGATTCAAGAAGGGACTCCACGAAAGAATATCAAGACTTACTAATTATTATACATTTTTTTATCGTACATCTTATGTTACCTACATACACTAAAGTAAGGACTACTTAATTCTAACGAGAATCAGATTAAATAGGTCGATCAAAAATCAATTTAGGAGTTGTATTATGGATAAAATCTCTTCATTCTTTCATAGAATGATACAAAGCAAGGCTGCAGGGTTTAGGTCAAAAATAAACATTAGGTAAGGTAGGTATCCAATAAATATTTATCTATCGATAATTTTATGGTATATTCGGGCGTCCTTTGCTTAAAAAAAAAAAAAGAGTAACAAAAGGAATAAAAAATCTTCCTATTCCCGCTTCTTCTATTCAGGACATCATTCCCGTACTCTTTCTTTTTTAAGGAAAAAAGGGCTATAGTATCTCGTATTTTTAATGCTCTCTAATTCTACCAGAATTCCTATAAGAATTTGTTAGGAGTAAATTCCTTGAACTGATTGATCCATGGCCTTAGGGCGGAATCCCTTTTTGACTCTGTACCCTTGATTCCACTATGATTATTGATCAATAGTAGAATAATCCCTTCATAGAAATAGGAGACATAATTTAGATGGATATAGTAAGTCTCGCTTGGGCTGCTTTAATGGTAGTCTTTACATTTTCTCTTTCACTAGTAGTATGGGGAAGGAGTGGACTCTAGGGATACTACTAATTGATTAAGTAATCAAATTGTTGTATCAATTCTTTTCTTTAATGGATCATTTTGCATTAATCATTTTGTCAAACGTTATTCTTTAATCTTTTTCTTTAGTTTTGTTTCACTCCTGTAAGAAACTCTTGTATTGTAAGTTGTAATGTAAGAAAGAGCCATTATACCAATTCAGAATTTCTACTAGAAATGACGAATGGTTAAAAAAAGTTCTATACATAGAAAATTAGACTTTCTTCACGGAACTATTCACGGCATATCACACATTTTCCATTTCCTTTTACTTTTTACTATAGTCTATTCTTCATATATTTTTTCTTTCCTTCCATGGATTCTTTGGTCAAGAATTGTCTTAGATTTTTTTATTTTGACCTGATTGAAATTAAGTGGATGCAATGAAAAAAGAAATTGAATTAGACTACTTAACTATTTCAATCTACTAATCTATTCTATGTAGATTCAAAGATAATATAATAGAAAGAATCTAAAGTGTCGTAGAAAAAAACTATATGTAGTTCTTTCTACCACACTTTAAGATTCCAACCAGATCCTTTCATTTAAGACTTGGATTTTTTTTATTTAATCCCTTTTTAATTTCTTCAATGATTAATTGGAATTCCAATTAATTATTTTGGCTGACTGTTTTTACATAAATAATAAGTAAAAAAGAAGTAGGAACTAGAATGAACAGTGCAGTAGCAATAAATGCGAGAATATTGACTTCCATAACCTCTTTATTTTTTATTTTCACAATAACTCGGGATGTAATCCCATGGAGAGGAAAAAGGGGTATCTTGTAAATTCAAGGGTAGGGCTTGCATTCTGATAATACTGAATCAATTCAATATTATGAATATCGGATCTATCAAATCAATTCATGGATGAGAGTTATATTTCACGGATGAGAGTTATATAGTATAACATAGGAAGATCCTCTATCCACACTAAGACCAAAATGGGTTTTTTGATTGGATTAGGAATTCCCTCTTTTTTAATCCTTTTCTACTTTTTCTTTTCTATATCTCTAACCCACGAGCTTTCTTAATCTTATACTTTCTTAATCTTATACAATTTCCCTTCCTTTTTCTTATAGTTATACATACAATTATGTATGTATTATATGACCAACTTTCACTTTCTATGGGTCACATAGACATCCAAATAAGCAGTAGAAGTGAGATGGGGAAAAGAGGTCTGAAATAAAAAGGGAATACGATTTATGTATGGATTCCGGTAAAATACCGGTACTCTATTCCATAAGAGTGGAATAGGAAATTAAGATGAGGATGGTATCATCATAAAGAAAGATAGAGTAATATAATATCCTAAATTCTACTAATCCACATATCGTATGTGTGTCTTTCTTTATCGATTGGGAGTAGTGAAAAAAAAATTCCTATATGCCCTCCCTCCCTCTTTAATGAGAGATGCAAAATAAAAAAGTGAAGTAAGGGTGCCCTGTGGGTATTTGATCTTGCTCCCTGCCCCTTTTTTTCATGGAAAAAGGAAATATCAATTTCTCCATTCATTGAACCCTAGTTCGGGACTGACGGGGCTCGAACCCGCAGCTTCCGCCTTGACAGGGCGGTGCTCTGACCAATTGAACTACAATCCCCGCGGGGTGTATGGCATACCCATTCTTAAATAGAACCATAAGAAGATTCGATTCGTCTTTCGTACTCTAAGAAATAGACGAATCATATACTACATACCCACATATTATATTATACGTGGGTATAGTGAGAGTGACATAACTAGTATGTCGTGATTTTTTATCACTAAAAATGGATAATAATCCAGCCTTCAATAAGAAAAACTCTTTTGTTTGTAAGAAAGGAATGAGAGAGATATGGATTAGAAAAAAAAATTTCCCTTTTTTCTTTATCTTTTATTTCTATAGATCAGACATTTTATTTTATGGAAGAAAAACAAAAGGATTTAGTTCATACTCACGAAGCCCTAGATTTTTGGTTTGGGCCGAGCTGGATTTGAACCAGCGTAGACATTGTCAACGAATTTACAGTCCGTCCCCATTAACCACTCGGGCATCGACCCAGGAAGAATTTATTCTAGGGTTTTTGCTAATCTATGATTAACCTCCTTTCATAATACTCCCTACCCCCAGGGGAAGTCGAATCCCCGCTGCCTCCTTGAAAGAGAGATGTCCTGAACCACTAGACGATAGGGGCATCACTAGACGATAGGGCCATATACAACCGCTCGTGATTATACTATAATCATAGTATGAGCAGTTTTTTGGAATTGTCAATATACTCGAAAAGTATAAATAGATCCAAAGCAAAGAGTTTTTCCAACTTTTCTGTTATGTTTTCATCTAGGATTTTTTTTAGTTGATCGTTATAGATTAATTCTCCGTGCTTCATTTAGTGTTCATACCAAAAATGCATCCATCCCGCACTAAGTCATAAAATTCTCTAAAAATATAGAGAAAGTTTCAAAAACAAAGAAAAAAAGTGAATCAATTTAGTAGAAAAGTACTCTATCAGATTCGAACCAACGACTTACGTCTTAGCACGAGATTACTCTACCACTAATTTAAAAAGCCCTTTATCGGATTTGAACCGATGACTTATGCCTTACCATGGCATTACTCTACCACTGAGTTAAAAGGGCTTTTTATTTAATTCAAAAATTAGCCACTTGGATTTCCCATTATGGGTCTACTGCATAATGTACATATTATATATATAATATATAGAGATAGAGAGAGAGACATTATGTAGAGATTGTATATGTATATATCGATATCTTGAGAGCTCAAAATAAAATTAATAAAAAAAAACATACCCTACATAACATATCCAACTCTTCTTGGTTCAGGGTTTTCCGTTTCCGAAGACTAGTAAAATAGGCGGATTCTGGAACCCCAAGGATTCAACGGTATATGGATATGGAAAATATAAGATTTCCGATCCTAGCGGGAAAAGGCGGGGAACAGATACCCAATAGGATATAGGATCCTTGGGAGGAACTTTTGGTAATGGCCTTGATCCTCTATGCTATTTTTTATGTGTTCTTAGTTCTATTGAACTTTTTGCATTCTTTTAAACAAGAATCTAATAAACTAGAATTGAGTCAGTGGAAAAAAGGAGAGAGAGGAAAGTGTTAAATGGAGAGAGTCGACTAATCAGAGACTTTTAGGATCTTCTTTACATCAGGTAAATCTGTCGGCCCTGTCCGTTTTTTTCTTTAAGTTACGACTCTTTGCTGCTTACTTCTATCAAGCCATAGGGAAAGTCTATGATGAATTTGGAAAACTCATCTCACTCTTACTCTATGGCTCGGACTTAATGGGGGAAGAAAACATCTTCCATAATTTCTTTTTTGTTCAATTCTGGACAAAAAAGAAAAGGAAAAAAGGAATTTATAGGGACAGTGTTACCCCCTATATCCCCTAGTTTATATTGTAGGAATAATAAAACAATTTAGCAGTCTGACACACTTACGTCCTTGCAAAGTAAATAATTATTATTGTAGTCGTAACCGTAGAATAGGATCCTAATCAAAATAAATACATTTGGTTCAGGCGCTATTAGCATGGTAAGAAAAGATTTTTTTTACAGACCAGAGGGGCTATCTAAATCCTAAAGTAAAGGCGAGCGATCGAAGTAGAAGTACCAACGGCTCAGTGTCATGAACCTTCTCCATCTGATTCAATAAGGGGGAATTAGCCTTCTTGTCAAATGGCTATCCTTGACAAAGGGTACCATTTATACCATAATCTACAATGTAGCGGGTATAGTTTAGTGGTAAAAGTGTGATTCGTTCTATTAATAACTGAATTTGAAATGATATACTTAAGGCATCCTTAAGTTTTTTATTTTTATATTCCGATGAAAACTTTAGTTCTTATAAAGGATTAAATCCTTTTCCTCTCAATAGCATATTGAGGAAGAATATACATTCTGGCGATTTGTATCCAAAGACTAATTTAAATTGCATCCAAAATAAAAATAGGATTATGAGTACAGAGTCGCGAAGCATAATTTTGCATTGGATTAAGTATTCCAATTTTGAAAATATGAGTAAAGGATCTATGGATGAAGATACAAAAAAGTTGATTTCCAATCGTAACTAAATCTTCTTAAAATAAGGAATAAGGAAGCCAAATAGCTAAAAAACGATAGTTTTGGTTTACTAGAACCATCCGCATATTGTTTCAGCTCGGTGGAAACCCAATTCTTTTCCTCAGGATCTCTTGAATGAAATTAGGGAACGAAGTAAGTAGATTAGATGAATTTAGATAGAATTTCTATCTCCTACTCTATAAGGATCATCTAGAAAGCGGAGAGCTTTGGTTCCATTCAAATAGAAAAGCTGACATAGATGTTAAGTGGTGAGAATATCCATAAAGGAGCCGAATGAAATCAAAATTTCATGTTCGGTTTTGAATTAGAGACGTTAAAAATAATCAACCAACGTCGACTATAACCCCTAGCCTTCCAAGCTAACGATGCGGGTTCGATTCCCGCTACCCGCTCCATTCTGTATAAAAGGAGTATTCTATTTGTCTAGACATGTTAGAGGCTTGTATTCAAGCCTTTTTTGTCCACCAGTTTCTGGTACTCCAGAGCGGAGTAGAGCAGTTTGGTAGCTCACGAGGCTCATAACCTTGAGGTCACGGGTTCGATTCCCGTCTCCGCACTTAGCAGTCTGTATAAAAGGACTATTCTATTTCTCTAGATATGTATGGTAGAGGGGCGTATCCAACCCTTTTTTATTCATTAGTTCCCGGCCCTAGAGGGCAAAATTGAGCAGTTTGCGAAGTCACTTGCCTTCAAAAAAAGAAGGCGCAAGGCCTCTCCCTACCCTGCAGAAAATAAAAATGAAACGAAAGGGACAGTCTACCTCTCCCTTCCCTTTAAAAAAAGTTTGCCCGTTGTTTGTCTCAGTTAATACCCAATTTTTGGAGCTCTGTTGGCGAGTTCTATTTCTGCCTCTGGAGCGCCCTCTTTTTTTGAGTGGGATGCAAAGGAAGGGTAAGATAGTAAGGGATACGGCACTAGACTAACACCTAATTAATACTTAATTTAATATAAGTAGTTAAACAGTTAACTAGACTAAACTTTTTATCATAGTACTTTGATAAATTAAGCGGGCGAGCGGCGGGAATCGAACCCGTATCTTCTCCTTGGCAAGGAGATATTTTACCATTGAACTACGCTCGCTACGGTATATATTTTATAGCGTATATCCGCCTGGGTCGACCTTCTATGTCTGGGTCGACCGTTTCATTTCATTTTCTATTATATTAGAGTTTTCCTTTTTTTATTATCTGTCAATGAATATTCTAATGGGAATGGAATTTCATAATACTGAAAGAGAAGAGCTAGCAATTCGGAACGCAAATTGCGTTTTAATACGTCTCACTATTCTAATTTTTTAGAAGAAATGGCCTTTATTATTTCTTTTTTATGGGGTTAATAAATATTAACCAAATTTCATTTAAGAAATGAGAGAATTCAGAATAGCTACGAGAAAGACTAGTCCAATCCATAATGATGTACCTGAAAATACAACATTTTTATTATTTGACCAACCATCAGGAGAAGCAAATACAAGGGGTACACTAATTACTAAGACTGAGGAAGTCGCAATTAATGCAAAAACAGCTAATTGGAAAGCAATAGTCATATTTCTAATCCTCCAAGCTACCATCAAATAAAGTTGACTACATATTTGATCCCTCACTTAAACCAAAATTGTAAAAAAATACAAGAAGTAGGAGGGGTTTAATCATGAATCCATTGATTCTTCTCTTTAATTCAAATTTATTACTTAAACCGCTTTTTTATTTGGATATGGGGGTGAGAAGAGATTATTTACTCTTTATTTCACAAGCGGGTATAGCGGATCCTGTATCCGTGTATACAGTATACAGAGATATATCGAAAAGGAACTTGTATCTGATATCTTTCTAGAGGCTAATAAATCTTTTTATTTTTTATATGGCTATGTTCTATTTGTAGGAGTAAAATAAGGATTAGGCTGTGGAGAGATGGCTGAGTGGTTGATAGCTCCGGTCTTGAAAACCGGTATAGTTCTAGGAACTATCGAGGGTTCGAATCCCTCTCTCTCCTTTTGCTTATTGAATACGTTTGTTTCTTTCATTTTTATTTATTTTTTTTTTCTGTCCCTTATCTTTCTTTCATAAAAAGGAATGAATGGCTCGGCTAGATGGAATAACCGAGCCAGAACAGAAAAAAAGTAGAACAGGTATAAATAAGAAAATCTTAGTTAAGAGGGTTCATGTAAAGAACAGGTTCCAAATCACGATCGATTCCCTTTTCAAAACCTGCTGCAGCAGCTCGGGCTCTTCCTGCATGCCATAAATGGCCCACAAAAAAGAAGAATCCTAGAACAAAATGAGAAGTTGATAACCAACTTCTAGGAGAGACATAATTAACTGCATTGATCTCGGTAGCTACGCCACCCACGGAATTTAAAGAGCCTAAAGGAGCGTGGGTCATATATTCTGCTGAGCGTCGTTCTTGCCAAGGTTGTATGTCTTTTTTCAACCTACTCAAGTCCAAACCGTTGGGGCCCCTTAGAGGTTCTAACCATGGAGCACGAAGGTCCCAAAAACGCATAGTTTCCCCTCCAAAGATAACCTCCCCAGTTGGGGAACGCATTAGATATTTACCTAAACCTGTGGGTCCTTGAGCGGATCCCACATTAGCTCCAAGACGCTGGTCTCTAACTAGAAAAGTAAATGCTTGAGCTTGAGAAGCTTCTGGCCCGGTGGGTCCATAAAACTCACTCGGATAAGCTGTATTATTGAACCATACAAAACAACAAGCGATAAAACCAAAGACAGATAAAGCAGCTAAACTATAAGACAAGTAAGCTTCTCCAGACCATACAAATGCACGGCGAGCCCATGCGAAGGGTTTGGTTAAAATATGCCAAATTCCGCCAAATACACAAATAAAACCCAACCATACATGCCCACCAATTATATCTTCTAAATCATCTACACTAACAATCCACCCTTCTCCACCAAAAGGAGATTTTAGTAAATAACCAAATATAACACTGGGACTAAGGGTCAAATTGGTAATTTTTCTTACATCTCCCCCCCCAGGGGCCCAGGTATCATATACACCGCCAAAATAAAGAGCCTTGAGTACTAGAAGAAAAGCACCTAGACCTAACAAAATTAAGTGAATACCCAAAATTGTAGTCATTTTATTTCTATCTTTCCAGACATAACCAAAGAATGGAAAAGATTCCTCAAGAGTCTCGGGTCCCAGAAGCGCGTGATAAATGCCACCGAAGCCTAAGACTGCGGAGGAAATTAGGTGAAGTACGCCAGATACAAAGTACGGAAAAGTATCTAGAACTTCCCCCCCTGGCCCTACTCCCCAACCTAGAGTAGCTAAGTGTGGAAGTAAAATCAACCCTTGTTCATACATGGGCTTTTCTGGTACGAAATGGGCCACTTCAAATAGGTTCATTGCTCCGGCCCAGAATACGATTAATCCGGCATGAGCTACATGAGCTCCAAGCAGTTTACCGGACAAATTGATAAGTCTGGCATTCCCAGCCCACCAAGCAAAGCCGGTGGTTTCTTGGTCACGACCAGCTAAAACGAAAGTTCCATTAAAGAGCGTTTCCACGTGGTAGAACCTCCTCAGGGAATATAAGATTTTCATGAGGCTGATCCTGAGCTGCCATCCACGCACGAATACCCTCGTTTAAAAGAATATTTTTGGTGTAGAAAGTCTCAAATTCAGGATCTTCCGCTGCACGGATTTCCTGGGAAACAAAGTCATAGGCACGTAAGTTCAGAGCCAAGCCAACTACGCCAATAGCACTCATCCATAAACCGGTGACGGGTACAAATAGCATAAAGAAATGTAACCAACGTTTATTGGAAAAAGCAACACCAAAGATTTGGGACCAAAAGCGGTTAGCAGTGACCATTGAATAAGTTTCTTCAGCTTGAGTTGGGTTAAAAGCACGGAAGGTATTTGCACCATCACCGTCCTCAAATAGAGTGTTTTCTACGGTCGCTCCATGAATAGCGCATAGCAGAGCCGCACCTAATACTCCGGCAACTCCCATCATATGAAATGGGTTCAACGTCCAATTATGAAATCCTTGGAAGAAAAGGATGAATCGAAATATCGCTGCTACGCCAAAACTCGGCGCAAAGAACCAACCAGATTGCCCCAGTGGATAAATAAGGAATACAGAAACAAAAACAGCAATTGGACCAGAGAATGAGATTGCATTATAAGGCCGCAATTGAACAGACCGAGCAAGTTCAAATTGGCGTAACATGAAACCTATTAGTGCAAAAGCCCCGTGGAGAGCTACAAAAGTCCATAGACCGCCTAATTGACACCAACGAGTAAAATCTCCTTGTGCTTCGGGCCCCCATAGTAGCAACAAAGAGTGTGCTAAACTATTGGCAGGGGTAGAAACTGCTGCGGTTAAGAAATTACAACCTTCCAAATAGGAACTAGCCAATCCATGGGTATACCAAGAAGTTACAAAAGTTGTCCCTGTAAACCAACCCCCTAAAGCGAAATAAGCACAAGGAAAGAGCAATAGGCCAGACCATCCTACAAAAACGAAACGGTCCCTTCGTAACCAGTCATCCATAGTATCAAATAGATCATTTTCTTCTTTAGGAATTCTACCAAGGGCTATAGTCATAGTGATCCTCCTATTCAATTACTTCAACCATTTCCGAGCACCTCATATCACTTTCCAAGGCATATGATAGTTTTATTATCTGTGGACGATTTCTTTCTCGTTCAATGCCCTTTTTCAATGGTCTCGAAGAGAGAAATTTCCCATTTTTATCTATGGAGTCACAGTCACAACCGAGGTCGTGGTAAATCCATGAATTTGATTCGATTTGTTTTTCTTATACTATTTATTTGTTTTTCTTATACTATAGAAATAGAAATAAATTGTTTTTCTTATACTATAGAAAGAAATAAACCTTTGAATTCAGCATTATTCCAAGACTCCTATTTCAAAGTCTATCTTTTAAGGGAAAAATGCAAATAAAAGTAACCCTTCTTTTCCCATTCCCTCTCTATTGCATGGGTGGAAGAACTAAAATAATAGAGGATTCTGAAAAAAAAAAATGGACCTTCGAAATCCAATTTTATGTGTAGCGCAAAGGAGTTGCGATTTCTTCTTATTCCTATAGAACATCTAGTAACAAGAATATGAAATCGTAAATAGCGAAAAATTCTTGTCTTGCGCGGTCTAAGTCTAAGGAAATAAAAAAAATTCGCTTATACAATTTCATCTACATCGAATTTATATATCAGAATAGCGGATAGAGGCATCATTAAAGGAGTCAGGTCTACTTACTTTATGCTTCTTTCCAATTTTATGGTGGATTTGATAAGAACCCTTTTTGCTTTCTTGATAAATAATCGACAAAAAAAGCGTTTTTTTTATATAACCTGCTTGTTTTATTATAATTATAACAAGTCCTATATGGAAATGCCCGCTAAAGAGAAAATCTATTTGATTGTCTCTCGGCCAATATCGATTTTTAGAAAGAAAAAACAAGAATTTTCTTCTTTTTTTATTAACATTAAGAAAAAAGAATATAATTAAAATGGAATTGGCAATATAATTTTTATAGACTTTTGAAAGAAAAAAAAGGGGTTTTTTGCAACCGTTATTTCTTATTTCTTGCCTATATCATATCACGGAAACCTTTCGCTTTGGAACGTGGAGAGATGGCTGAGTGGACTAAAGCGGCGGATTGCTAATCCGTTGTACAATTTTTTTGTACCGAGGGTTCGAATCCCTCTCTTTCCGCTCCCTTGGATCATTTGGGACTTTCGAATTGGAAAGAATTCTGACCCCCGGATTTTCTCATAGATAAATGTACGAAACAAATCCAATAAGAAAAAAAAAAACTGAATTTTTACTCCTCGCGTCCAGGATTCCGTCCTGGGTCATTAGATAAGAATCCAAAGATAAAGAGTGAAACAAAGAATATCACTACTGTATAAACAAAAAGTTTGAGAGTAAGCATTACATAATCTCCAAGATTTTTTTTTAAGGAATAGATTACCAGTTTTTCCTTACCACACGGATCCACTAGGATGGTTTTTTTTTATACCTAAAAATGCAAAAAAGAATTCTTGAAAAAAATTGCAAGAATTCTTTTATAATAAGCACTCTTATCAATAGCAAAAATAGGGTTAGGTGGTTAGGTATTGTGTAGGTACCTTTAGGTACCTGCTCAACCTAGGTGCAGGGGAGTAGAAAGGCTGATCCAAATTTATTGCTGTAGCTACCCATTCAATGTAGAAGAATTTAAATTTTAGAATCGAAGGTTCATAATATAAAAATATAAAACTTCTCGGCTTTTACCCATTTTAAAATTTTTTTGGAATGAACACATCATTCAATTTGGCATACAGAGTACTAAAGATTTCATCGAAAACTTACAGCAGCTTGCCAAACAAAGGCTAATAGAAAAAAGAATAGAGGTATAACAGGCATAATATCCACGATTGGATTGAAAATAGCATAAGCTTCGGGTAATTTGGCAAAGAAAAAACTAGTAGGATAAAGAACAGAATTAAAACAGATACAGGTTAAACTAAGTATATTAGGCATAACAAGCATTTCATTCTTGTAGAGTAAATAATTGGATTTTTCTTGAGTTATTTTTTTAAGGGAAAGAAGGAAAAGGCAGATTCAAAATCTTTTTTCTTCGGACTTTCCCAAACACAAAATACCTCCTTGTATTCGCACTCTCAAATGAGAGTGGAATAAATTCGACTTTCATATAATATCTTAATAGAATTCCATGTAATGATCAATGCATTTTTTTGATTCTATATTATCCGCATGTGTAGAATACTAGCAAGAGAATATCCCTCCTTTTTTATGTAATTGAAATGGTATTGACGAATAACAAATAAACATACTAGTGTTTATTAGTGTCGCATAAAACCCGAAATGGGGCGTGGCCAAGTGGTAAGGCAGCGGGTTTTGGTCCCGTTACTCGGAGGTTCGAATCCTTCCGTCCCAGATTGTTTCTGATGAAACAAACGGTGAAATCATATAGTATTCCGTACGAGACAAAAGTTTATTAAAGAGAATAATGATATCTTATTCTTTCTCAGAAAACATAATAAAGTCTTAAGTCCAGTCAAATTGACTATCTTTATTTTCATGAAAAAATGGGATCTATCAAGCACATTCAGGATATGCCTCTACTATAAAATCACTTAGTCATATTTTTTTCTTCCTTTTGGTATTCGAGTTGAAGAAGTACGAGAATTCTATAACTACCAAAAACTTTCAATCTTTTCATTGGAATAGTTTATTTAGTTATTATAGTTAATTGTTTTTGGTACTGAAAAAATATATTACTACTAGAATTCTAATTCTAGTAATTAAATTAATTAAACTTTTTTGGAGGTTGATAGTTTATTTATTGAGGAAGAGTCAATCCTTCTTTTCTCACTTCAAGATTGATCATCTCGAGCCATCCGTTGAGGGTGGAAATTTAAGAATAAATAAGTTTTAAGCAAACTTGTTTAGTCGTCTTTTTCAAACTATGTTTCATTCATATGATAGAATTTTAATATGGGTTTAAATAAATTGGATCTTGGCGGAGGCTTCCCGGATAAATACTTACTTTCTTTTATCCATATTGCTCCATAGATAGCAAGTTTTAATTAGTATAAAAAAACTAAACCAATGACTATTCATGATTCCATCCATATTGGATCAATTCTCTATACCACTTTGCAATGAAAAGAGGAATGTTTGTTATGGTAAAACTTCGTTTAAAACGATGTGGTAGAAAGCAACGTGCGACTTGAAGGACATGATCGATTGTGGATTTTGCTATCCATCATTTTCCATAGTAATGAAAATGCTCTTGGCTCGACATAGCCTGTTCTATTCGTTCCGAACCAAATTTGCGCTGGGTTTAAGTAACATAGTACACGATGGAGCTCGAGAGGACAGAATTTTTTTTATCAAGGGAAAGAATCTAGGGTTAGTGAAAACTAATAAATTAGGCCAACTTTGTCAGTCTATCCTTAATATAGAAATAAATCGAAAGGTTAAAATAAGAAGAAAGTCCAATAAAAGTATATCAGAATCAATCCCTCTTATTAGATTTCTATAGAAGAGATAAATGCTTTATCGAAGGAAATAAGAAAAAAGGGTATGTTGCTACTCTTTTGAAAGAAAAAAATAGGAATTCCCGAAGTAATGTCTAAACCCAAGGATTTCACAAATCAAAGATAAAGGATTCCAGAACAAGTAAACACAATTTTCAATTGTCTCAACAACAGAGTTGGATTAGAATAAGGAATAAAAGTCAATTCGTTCGAAATGAGACAAAGAAAAGAGTTTAAAGACGACTCAAAAATTTTGGAAGGATTTTGCCTTCGAAGTTTGTCAGGCAAAATTAGCCCACTTGAGTCATGAGTATAAATGAAATTTGTTTTTTCTGTAAGGAAATTAATGCACGTCATAGTCTAATTTCTATTATTATCGACAGAAATTCGAATCATTTTCTCGAGCCGTATGAGGAGAAAACCTCATATACGTTTCTAGGGGGGGGCGTTGTTTATCTACATCTATCCCAATAAGCTGTCTATCGAATCGTTGCAATTGATGTTCGATCTCGAAGAGAAGGAAGAGATCTTCAAAAAGTAGGTTTTTATGATCCGATAAAGAATCAAACTTGTTTAAATGTTCCAGCTATTCTCTATTTCCTTGAAAAGGGTGCTCAACCAACAAGAACTGTTTATGATATTTTAAGGAAGGCAGAATTCTTTAAAGAAAAAGAAAGAACTTTGAGTTAATTGAAGAACTAAATGAATCAAAAAATAGGATAGGAGAAGATTATTAGTATTCCTAGTTGTCTAATTATTTAGACACAATTTACCTCTTTTTTAATCCTATTTGGATTTATATTATATCGTGCCAATCCAACATAAGCCCCTATTTTATTTACTTTTTCTATCTAATTTGTTTTCTTACCATTGTATTTCCATTGACAAAGGTCTATTGAACAAATAGAATTTGTAGATAGATGGGTCTCTTTATCCTCACTCCATATTCAATTTTTCCGCCTACACTTCGCTCAAATGATAAGGGTGTTCCTCTTGCATGTATTCTCATACAATATAATATATATTTTTTATAATATATATTTTTTGTTAATAAAAATCGCTAAAAATAAGGAGAATTTGGCCATCGTGATTAGGGTCGCTCTTTTTTTAACTTTACTTTAGTGGAATTTCACCGGACCTGTTCGTTTTGGCATTTGAGTGTTTTTCATGGTCGATAAAAAAAATCTTTTGATGTCTTGCTAGTTCAATGTTTTGACAGAAGCGCGCGGTGTAATTCCATTGATTTTTGGATTTCGATCGTATCTAAGATCCTTTTTTTATCTGGGTTGCTAACTCAATGGTAGAGTACTCGGCTTTTAAGTGCGACTATGATCTTTTACACATTTGGATGAAACAACAAATTCGTCCAGACTCTTGGTAGAGTCTAGAAGACCACGACTGATCCTCAAAGGTAATGAATGGAAAAAATAGCATGTCGTAATAAAATCAATCTTTTTTGAATGGAATCCAAAATTACGATTTTCTGGGTCTAATGAATAAATGGATAGAGCCTGGCTCCAATTCTGGTAAAATAAAAAGCAACGAGCTGAACTTCCTAATTGGAATGATTCCCCGCTCTAATTAGACGTTAAAAATAGATTAGTGCCGGATGCGGGGAAAGGTTGGGTTTTCCTATGAGTGGACCCTTTATTTTTTCTTTTTTTTTTTAGAAATCCTAATTATTCTTGATTATGGATTGAATAAGGGATGTTATGGATTGAATGTGTAAAAGAAGCAGTATATTGATAAAGAGGCTGTATTCCAAAGTCAAAAGAGCGATTGGCCTGCAAAAATAAAAAACTTGTTCTGTTCTTTTTTTTTAATTAGAACAAACATAAACTAATTGGGTAGAAAAGGAGCAGAAAAAGATCTGTGGATTAGACTCCCTTTCTTTCCAGGGTTTGTATTAAAAATGCAACACCCTGTTCTGACCATATTGCACTATGTATCATCATTCGATAAACCGAGAAATGCTTCTTCTCTCTGATTCAAGTAGAAATACAAATGGAAAAATTCGAAGGGTATTCAGAAAAACATAAATCTCGTCAACAATACTTTGTCTACCCACTTCTCTTTCAGGAATATATTTATGCATTTGCCCACCATTATGGATTAAATGGTTCTGAACCTGTGGAAATAGTTGTTAGTTGTAATAACAAGAAATTTAGTTCACTACTTGTGAAACGTTTAATTATTCGAATGTATCAGCAGAATTTTTTGGATAACTCGGTTAATCATCCTAACCAAGATCGATTATTGGATTACAAAAATTATTTTTATTCTGAGTTTTATTCTCAGATTCTATCTGAAGGGTTTGCGATCGTTGTGGAAATCCCATTCTCGCTACGGGAATTTTTTTGTCTGAAAGAAAAAGAAATACCAAAGTTTCAGAATTTACGCTCTATTCATTCAATATTTCCCTTTTTAGAAGACAAATTTTTGCATTTGGATTATCTATCACATATAGAAATACCCTATCCTATCCATTTGGAAATCCTGGTTCAACTCCTTCAATACCGTATCCAAGATGTTCCATCTTTGCATTTATTGCGATTCTTTCTCAACTATTATTCGAATTGGAATAGTTTTATTACTTCAATGAAATCCATTTTTTTTTTTCAAAAAGAAAATAAAAGACTATTTCAATTCCTATATAACTCTTATGTATCAGAATATGAATTTTTTTTGTTGTTTCTTCGTAAACAATCTTCTTGCTTACCATTAGCATCTTCTGGAACTTTTCTGGAACGAATCCACTTTTCTAGGAAGATGGAACATTTTGGGATAATGTACCCTGGTTTTTCTCGGAAAACCCTATGGTTCTTTATGGATCCTCTTATGCATTATGTTCGATATCAAGGAAAGGCAATTCTTGCATCAAAAGGCACTTTTTTTTTGAAGAAGAAATGGAAATGCTACCTTATCAATTTCTGGCAATATTATTTCTGTTTTTGGACTCAGCCGCGAAGAATCCATATAAACCAATTAGCAAACTCTTGCTTCGATTTTATGGGGTACCTTTCAAGTGTACAAAAAAGTTCTTTGTTAGTAAGGAATCAAATGCTGGAGAATTCATTTCTAATAGATACTCGAATGAAAAAATTCGATACCATAGTCCCCGCTACTCTCCTCATAGGATACTTATCAAAAGCTCAATTTTGTACTGGATCGGGGCATCCTATTAGTAAACCCATTTGGACAGATTTATCAGATTGGGATATTCTTGATCGATTTGGTCGGATATGTAGAAATCTTTTTCATTATCATAGTGGATCTTCGAAAAAACGGACTTTGTATCGACTAAAGTATATACTTCGACTTTCATGTGCTAGAACTTTAGCTCGTAAACATAAAAGCACGGTACGAACTTTTATGCAACGATTGGGTTCGGCATTTTTAGAAGAATTTTTTATGGAAGAAGAGCAAGTTTTTTCTTTGATGTTCACCAAAACAACTCTTTTTTCTTTCTGTGGATCACACACTGAGCGTATTTGGTATTTGGATATTATACGTATCAATGACCTGGTCAACCCTCTTAATTAATCATTAGACGAAATTAAGAAACAGGAAAGGGTTGATAAATGATCAAGAAAAAACTTTTCTATTTTTCATTCTGAAATGTTCTTTTTATTATAATAAAGAGTAGGTGAATCAACTTACTAATTAAAAAAATTAGTAGAACTTCCTCTTTGGAATAGAAATTGGCTATTTCTACATAGGGAAAGTCGTGTGCAATGAAAAATGCAAGCACGATTTGGGGAGGGATTTTTCTCTATTGTAACAAGGAAGAATTATCTACTCCATCCGACTAGTTCCGGGTTCGAGTCCCGGGCAACCCATATAGAAAAGACCCATCAAAGTTTTTCACTTTGACTCACTTCATTTACAAATACAAAATTATTGGTTTGGTTAATTTAGTTATATGGATAGCTAATCTTTGGGCTGACTTGGTTGACATTGGTATATAGTCTATGTTATACTGTTAAATAACAAGCCTTCTATTATCTATATTCTAGTTAATACGTGTGCTTGGGAGTCCTTGCAATTTGAATAAACCAAGATCTTACCATGACTGCAATTTTAGAGAGACGCGAAAGTACAAGCCTGTGGGGTCGCTTCTGCAACTGGATAACTAGCACTGAAAATCGTCTTTACATCGGATGGTTCGGTGTTTTGATGATCCCTACCTTATTGACCGCAACTTCTGTATTTATTATCGCCTTCATCGCTGCCCCTCCAGTAGATATTGATGGTATTCGTGAGCCTGTTTCTGGTTCTTTACTTTATGGAAACAATATTATCTCTGGTGCTATTATCCCTACTTCTGCGGCGATCGGATTGCACTTTTACCCAATTTGGGAAGCTGCATCTGTTGATGAGTGGTTATACAATGGTGGTCCTTATGAGCTAATTGTTCTACACTTCTTACTTGGTGTAGCTTGTTATATGGGTCGTGAGTGGGAACTTAGTTTCCGTCTGGGTATGCGTCCTTGGATTGCTGTTGCATATTCAGCTCCTGTTGCAGCTGCTACTGCTGTTTTCTTGATTTACCCTATTGGTCAAGGAAGCTTTTCTGATGGTATGCCTTTAGGAATCTCTGGTACTTTCAACTTTATGATTGTATTCCAGGCAGAGCACAACATCCTTATGCATCCATTCCACATGTTAGGTGTAGCTGGTGTATTCGGCGGTTCCCTATTCAGTGCTATGCATGGTTCCTTGGTAACCTCTAGTTTGATCAGGGAAACTACTGAAAATGAATCCGCTAATGAGGGTTACAAATTTGGTCAAGAGGAAGAAACTTATAATATTGTGGCTGCTCATGGTTATTTTGGCCGATTAATCTTCCAATATGCTAGTTTCAACAACTCTCGTTCTTTACACTTCTTCTTGGCTGCTTGGCCTGTAGTAGGAATCTGGTTCACTGCTTTAGGTATTAGTACTATGGCTTTCAACCTAAATGGTTTCAATTTCAACCAATCTGTAGTTGATAGTCAAGGTCGCGTTATTAATACTTGGGCTGATATCATCAACCGTGCTAACCTTGGTATGGAAGTAATGCACGAACGTAATGCTCACAACTTCCCTCTAGACTTAGCTGCTGTTGAAGTTCCATCTATTAATGGATAAGGTTTTTCTGCTAACATATAAGAATTTTTGAAGACAGAAATACCCAATATCTTGTTCTAGCAAGATATTGGGTATTTCTGTCTTTATTTTGAATCTTTTTTTCTTCTTAATCTTTCTATTCAGAATTCAGTTAACGACGAGATTTAGTATCCTTTCTTGCATTTTCATAACTCGTGAAATGCCGAGTAGGCACGAATTCCCCCAATTTGCGACCTACCATAGGATTTGTTATGTAAATAGGTATATGTTCCTTTCCATTATGAATCGCGATTGTATGGCCAACCATTGTGGGTAGAATGCTAGATGCCCGGGACCACGTTACTATTGTTTCTTTCTCCTCCTTCATATTGACCTTTTCTATCTTTGCCAATAAATGATGAGCTACAAAAGGATTCGTTTTTTTTCGTGTCACAGCTGATTACTCCTTTTTTCCTTTTTAAAGAGTGGCATTCTATGTCCAATATCTCGATCGAAGTACGGAGGTCAGAATAAATAGAATAATGATCAATGGAAAAAAGAAAAAAATCCTTTAGCTGGATAAGGGGCGGATGTAGCCAAGTGGATCAAGGCAGTGGATTGTGAATCCACCATGCGCGGGTTCAATTCCCGTCGTTCGCCCATCGCATTATTGCAAATTCCAAAAATGCAATTTTCCATATTCCTAGTTACGTATTTACTTACGGCGACGAAGAATAAAACTATCGCTATATTTTTTCCTTTTCCTAGTTCTTCTTCCAAGCGCAGGATAACCCCAAGGGGTTGTGGGTTTTTTTCTACCAATGGGAGCTTTCCCTTCACCGCCCCCATGGGGGTGGTCCACAGGGTTCATAACTACCCCTCTTACTACGGGGCGTTTACCTAGCCAACACTTAGATCCGGCTCTACCCAAACTTTTTTGGTTCACCCCAACATTACCCACTTGTCCGACTGTTGCTAAGCAGTTTTGGGATACTAAACGGACCTCCCCAGATGGTAATCTTAAAGTGGCCGATTTACCCTCTTTTGCAATGAGTTTCGCTACAGCACCTGCTGCTCTAGCTAATTGCCCACCCCTTCCACGTGTGATTTCTATGTTATGCATGGCCGTGCCTAAGGGCATATCGGTTGAAGTAGATTCTTCTTTTCTCTCAAAAAACCCCTTCCCAAACTGTACAAGCTTCTTCCAAAGCATACGGCTTTCTAGATGTATATGACGATCTCTAGACAGATGGATCTTATATGAATCATATGATGAAGTACCACATGAGTGGATATATAGGAAAGGAATCCAAATCTGCCGAATCGCTCATGTTATGATCTTCTACATCCTAGGTCTCTGCGTTCCGTCATCTGGCTTATGTTCTTCATGTAGCATTCAGATCGAATGACTCTATGAAATTACGTCGATACTTCCACATATTATGGGTAACGTAGGAGACATCCCTATTTTCCCCCGGGGGTCTTAATTACCACTGCTTAGCTTTCAATTTGCCTCTGACCATCAAATTAAATGTGAATAACCCGTCCTCCTCTCTTTGAAACAAGGGGCGCTTCCGGTTCTGTGCGTGCTTCAAACAATTTTGTCTTCTCCATATTACCATATCTCTAGAGCCAATAATTTTCTATGAGGAACTACTGAACTCAATCACTTGCTGCCGTTACTCAACAGTTTTCTGTTGAGGTCTATCCCGTAGAGGTAGTCAAATTGGATCAGTGATCGATTTCTAGGTTTCGTCGTAAACCTAATTGGTTACTTCCAATTACGTAAATCAATAGTTCAAACCGCACTCAAAGGTAGGGCATTTCCCATTGATATAGGAACTTTTGTACCAGAAACAATAGTATCTCCAATTATAGCCCCTCTGGGATGTAAAATATATCTCTTCTCACCATCCCCATAGTGTATGAGACAAATGTATGCATTTCGATTAGGGTCGTATTCTATGGTTACGATTCTACCAGATATGTCTTTTTGATTCCGTCGAAAATCTATTTTACGGTATAGGCGCTTATGACCTCCCCCTCTATGCCTTGCGGTAATGATTCCTCTGGAATTACGACCTTTACCACAACGGTGCCGTCCATGGATCAAATTATTTCGTGGATTGGATTTCACTTGCCTGTCTACGGTTCCCTTGCGTGTGCTCGGGATAGGTGTTTTGTATAAATGTTTCGCCGTATTATTAAGTATTCTCCTTTAGTTTTTTTCTCTATCTAGAAGTGGAATAGAATAACCCGGTTGAAGGGTAATGATCATACGTCTGTAATGCATTGTATGGCCCAGAATAGGTCCTATTCTTCTACCTTTTCCAGGTAGTCGATGGCTATTCACAGCTACCACCTTAACACCAAAGAAGAGTTCGACCCAATGCTTTATTTCTGTCTTAGTGAATCCCGATTCGACATTAAAAGTATATTGATTCTTTCCCAATAAACGAAGACTTTTTTCTGTAAATACTGCGTATTTGATTCCATCCATAAATCGACTTTCCCTCCTATGCTCTGAGTTCCAGTATCGATAAGAATTCGAGTTCTTATTGTTCTTATGTTATGGTATGAATATACCATACCAATTCGTTATGTATGGATGATGGATGAGATTCCATGGATAGAGAGCCAGTTCCAATAGACTTATGGAATGTTCCCGTTCGTGTGCATCCAGCAGGAATTGAACCCGCAAATTTACCAATTATGAGTTGGGCGCTTTAACCATTCAGCCATGGATGCTTAACAGGGATCATCGTACATCGTAAATAACCAATTTTCATATAGAAAGACATATCATAGAAAAATGAAATCGAAAATATTCCGAGATGGCAAATATTCGGAGATGACTATGAAAACACCTCTCTGGATCCTCGAATTGAAAGAGAGATTGAGAGGGATCAAGAATCCTAATTCTCGCTATTTGGAATGGATCCAATTCTATTGAGTCTGACTCATAGTGATCATTTCTCTTTAGCAAAGAATGACCTTGGTTATCAAAGGATTGAACAACCGGGATCCATTTACTTATGATACCTAGTTGGCATTGATAACAAGGATCTAATGAATTATGAGTTTAATAGATCCTCTTTAGCAGAAAGACGTATATTCCTTGCTCATTATCAGACAATCACTTATTCCCAAACCTCGTGTGGGACTAATCGTTTTCATTTACCATCTCATGGAAAACCCTTTTCGTTCCGCTTAGCCCTATCGGGTATTTTAGTGATAGGTTCTGTAGGAACTGGACGATCCTATTTGGTCAAATACCTAACGAAAAATTACGATTTTCCTTTCATTAAGGTACGAGGGCTTCTTATTCCACAAGAACGAAAGCACCTTTTCATTCTTTCATATACTAGGGGTTTT
>NW_028260368.1:14294697-14330385 GCF_056163025.1 Triticum urartu | reverse complement strand
TTTATTTCTTTCTATAGTATAAGAAAAACAATTTATTTCTATTTCTATAGTATAAGAAAAACAAATAAATAGTATAAGAAAAACAAATCGAATCAAATTCATGGATTTACCACGACCTCGGTTGTGACTGTGACTCCATAGATAAAAATGGGAAATTTCTCTCTTCGAGACCATTGAAAAAGGGCATTGAACGAGAAAGAAATCGTCCACAGATAATAAAACTATCATATGCCTTGGAAAGTGATATGAGGTGCTCGGAAATGGTTGAAGTAATTGAATAGGAGGATCACTATGACTATAGCCCTTGGTAGAATTCCTAAAGAAGAAAATGATCTATTTGATACTATGGATGACTGGTTACGAAGGGACCGTTTCGTTTTTGTAGGATGGTCTGGCCTATTGCTCTTTCCTTGTGCTTATTTCGCTTTAGGGGGTTGGTTTACAGGGACAACTTTTGTAACTTCTTGGTATACCCATGGATTGGCTAGTTCCTATTTGGAAGGTTGTAATTTCTTAACCGCAGCAGTTTCTACCCCTGCCAATAGTTTAGCACACTCTTTGTTGCTACTATGGGGGCCCGAAGCACAAGGAGATTTTACTCGTTGGTGTCAATTAGGCGGTCTATGGACTTTTGTAGCTCTCCACGGGGCTTTTGCACTAATAGGTTTCATGTTACGCCAATTTGAACTTGCTCGGTCTGTTCAATTGCGGCCTTATAATGCAATCTCATTCTCTGGTCCAATTGCTGTTTTTGTTTCTGTATTCCTTATTTATCCACTGGGGCAATCTGGTTGGTTCTTTGCGCCGAGTTTTGGCGTAGCAGCGATATTTCGATTCATCCTTTTCTTCCAAGGATTTCATAATTGGACGTTGAACCCATTTCATATGATGGGAGTTGCCGGAGTATTAGGTGCGGCTCTGCTATGCGCTATTCATGGAGCGACCGTAGAAAACACTCTATTTGAGGACGGTGATGGTGCAAATACCTTCCGTGCTTTTAACCCAACTCAAGCTGAAGAAACTTATTCAATGGTCACTGCTAACCGCTTTTGGTCCCAAATCTTTGGTGTTGCTTTTTCCAATAAACGTTGGTTACATTTCTTTATGCTATTTGTACCCGTCACCGGTTTATGGATGAGTGCTATTGGCGTAGTTGGCTTGGCTCTGAACTTACGTGCCTATGACTTTGTTTCCCAGGAAATCCGTGCAGCGGAAGATCCTGAATTTGAGACTTTCTACACCAAAAATATTCTTTTAAACGAGGGTATTCGTGCGTGGATGGCAGCTCAGGATCAGCCTCATGAAAATCTTATATTCCCTGAGGAGGTTCTACCACGTGGAAACGCTCTTTAATGGAACTTTCGTTTAGCTGGTCGTGACCAAGAAACCACCGGCTTTGCTTGGTGGGCTGGGAATGCCAGACTTATCAATTTGTCCGGTAAACTGCTTGGAGCTCATGTAGCTCATGCCGGATTAATCGTATTCTGGGCCGGAGCAATGAACCTATTTGAAGTGGCCCATTTCGTACCAGAAAAGCCCATGTATGAACAAGGGTTGATTTTACTTCCACACTTAGCTACTCTAGGTTGGGAGTAGGGCCAGGGGGGAAGTTCTAGATACTTTTCCGTACTTTGTATCTGGCGTACTTCACCTAATTTCCTCCGCAGTCTTAGGCTTCGGTGGCATTTATCACGCGCTTCTGGGACCCGAGACTCTTGAGGAATCTTTTCCATTCTTTGGTTATGTCTGGAAAGATAGAAATAAAATGACTACAATTTTGGGTATTCACTTAATTTTGTTAGGTCTAGGTGCTTTTCTTCTAGTACTCAAGGCTCTTTATTTTGGCGGTGTATATGATACCTGGGCCCCTGGGGGGGGAGATGTAAGAAAAATTACCAATTTGACCCTTAGTCCCAGTGTTATATTTGGTTATTTACTAAAATCTCCTTTTGGTGGAGAAGGGTGGATTGTTAGTGTAGATGATTTAGAAGATATAATTGGTGGGCATGTATGGTTGGGTTTTATTTGTGTATTTGGCGGAATTTGGCATATTTAACCAAACCCTTCGCATGGGCTCGCCGTGCATTTGTATGGTCTGGAGAAGCTTACTTGTCTTATAGTTTAGCTGCTTTATCTGTCTTTGGTTTTATCGCTTGTTGTTTTGTATGGTTCAATAATACAGCTTATCCGAGTGAGTTTTATGGACCCACCGGGCCAGAAGCTTCTCAAGCTCAAGCATTTACTTTTCTAGTTAGAGACCAGCGTCTTGGAGCTAATGTGGGATCCGCTCAAGGACCCACAGGTTTAGGTAAATATCTAATGCGTTCCCCAACTGGGGAGGTTATCTTTGGAGGGGAAACTATGCGTTTTTGGGACCTTCGTGCTCCATGGTTAGAACCTCTAAGGGGCCCCAACGGTTTGGACTTGAGTAGGTTGAAAAAAGACATACAACCTTGGCAAGAACGACGCTCAGCAGAATATATGACCCACGCTCCTTTAGGCTCTTTAAATTCCGTGGGTGGCGTAGCTACCGAGATCAATGCAGTTAATTATGTCTCTCCTAGAAGTTGGTTATCAACTTCTCATTTTGTTCTAGGATTCTTCTTTTTTGTGGGCCATTTATGGCATGCAGGAAGAGCCCGAGCTGCTGCAGCAGGTTTTGAAAAGGGAATCGATCGTGATTTGGAACCTGTTCTTTACATGAACCCTCTTAACTAAGATTTTCTTATTTATACCTGTTCTACTTTTTTTCTGTTCTGGCTCGGTTATTCCATCTAGCCGAGCCATTCATTCCTTTTTATGAAAGAAAGATAAGGGACAGAAAAAAAAAATAAATAAAAATGAAAGAAACAAACGTATTCAATAAGCAAAAGGAGAGAGAGGGATTCGAACCCTCGATAGTTCCTAGAACTATACCGGTTTTCAAGACCGGAGCTATCAACCACTCAGCCATCTCTCCACAGCCTAATCCTTATTTTACTCCTACAAATAGAACATAGCCATATAAAAAATAAAAAGATTTATTAGCCTCTAGAAAGATATCAGATACAAGTTCCTTTTCGATATATCTCTGTATACTGTATACACGGATACAGGATCCGCTATACCCGCTTGTGAAATAAAGAGTAAATAATCTCTTCTCACCCCCATATCCAAATAAAAAAGCGGTTTAAGTAATAAATTTGAATTAAAGAGAAGAATCAATGGATTCATGATTAAACCCCTCCTACTTCTTGTATTTTTTTACAATTTTGGTTTAAGTGAGGGATCAAATATGTAGTCAACTTTATTTGATGGTAGCTTGGAGGATTAGAAATATGACTATTGCTTTCCAATTAGCTGTTTTTGCATTAATTGCGACTTCCTCAGTCTTAGTAATTAGTGTACCCCTTGTATTTGCTTCTCCTGATGGTTGGTCAAATAATAAAAATGTTGTATTTTCCGGTACATCATTATGGATTGGACTAGTCTTTCTCGTAGCTATTCTGAATTCTCTCATTTCTTAAATGAAATTTGGTTAATATTTATTAACCCCATAAAAAAGAAATAATAAAGGCCATTTCTTCTAAAAAATTAGAATAGTGAGACGTATTAAAACGCAATTTGCGTTCCGAATTGCTAGCTCTTCTCTTTCAGTATTATGAAATTCCATTCCCATTAGAATATTCATTGACAGATAATAAAAAAAGGAAAACTCTAATATAATAGAAAATGAAATGAAACGGTCGACCCAGACATAGAAGGTCGACCCAGGCGGATATACGCTATAAAATATATACCGTAGCGAGCGTAGTTCAATGGTAAAATATCTCCTTGCCAAGGAGAAGATACGGGTTCGATTCCCGCCGCTCGCCCGCTTAATTTATCAAAGTACTATGATAAAAAGTTTAGTCTAGTTAACTGTTTAACTACTTATATTAAATTAAGTATTAATTAGGTGTTAGTCTAGTGCCGTATCCCTTACTATCTTACCCTTCCTTTGCATCCCACTCAAAAAAAGAGGGCGCTCCAGAGGCAGAAATAGAACTCGCCAACAGAGCTCCAAAAATTGGGTATTAACTGAGACAAACAACGGGCAAACTTTTTTTAAAGGGAAGGGAGAGGTAGACTGTCCCTTTCGTTTCATTTTTATTTTCTGCAGGGTAGGGAGAGGCCTTGCGCCTTCTTTTTTTGAAGGCAAGTGACTTCGCAAACTGCTCAATTTTGCCCTCTAGGGCCGGGAACTAATGAATAAAAAAGGGTTGGATACGCCCCTCTACCATACATATCTAGAGAAATAGAATAGTCCTTTTATACAGACTGCTAAGTGCGGAGACGGGAATCGAACCCGTGACCTCAAGGTTATGAGCCTCGTGAGCTACCAAACTGCTCTACTCCGCTCTGGAGTACCAGAAACTGGTGGACAAAAAAGGCTTGAATACAAGCCTCTAACATGTCTAGACAAATAGAATACTCCTTTTATACAGAATGGAGCGGGTAGCGGGAATCGAACCCGCATCGTTAGCTTGGAAGGCTAGGGGTTATAGTCGACGTTGGTTGATTATTTTTAACGTCTCTAATTCAAAACCGAACATGAAATTTTGATTTCATTCGGCTCCTTTATGGATATTCTCACCACTTAACATCTATGTCAGCTTTTCTATTTGAATGGAACCAAAGCTCTCCGCTTTCTAGATGATCCTTATAGAGTAGGAGATAGAAATTCTATCTAAATTCATCTAATCTACTTACTTCGTTCCCTAATTTCATTCAAGAGATCCTGAGGAAAAGAATTGGGTTTCCACCGAGCTGAAACAATATGCGGATGGTTCTAGTAAACCAAAACTATCGTTTTTTAGCTATTTGGCTTCCTTATTCCTTATTTTAAGAAGATTTAGTTACGATTGGAAATCAACTTTTTTGTATCTTCATCCATAGATCCTTTACTCATATTTTCAAAATTGGAATACTTAATCCAATGCAAAATTATGCTTCGCGACTCTGTACTCATAATCCTATTTTTATTTTGGATGCAATTTAAATTAGTCTTTGGATACAAATCGCCAGAATGTATATTCTTCCTCAATATGCTATTGAGAGGAAAAGGATTTAATCCTTTATAAGAACTAAAGTTTTCATCGGAATATAAAAATAAAAAACTTAAGGATGCCTTAAGTATATCATTTCAAATTCAGTTATTAATAGAACGAATCACACTTTTACCACTAAACTATACCCGCTACATTGTAGATTATGGTATAAATGGTACCCTTTGTCAAGGATAGCCATTTGACAAGAAGGCTAATTCCCCCTTATTGAATCAGATGGAGAAGGTTCATGACACTGAGCCGTTGGTACTTCTACTTCGATCGCTCGCCTTTACTTTAGGATTTAGATAGCCCCTCTGGTCTGTAAAAAAAATCTTTTCTTACCATGCTAATAGCGCCTGAACCAAATGTATTTATTTTGATTAGGATCCTATTCTACGGTTACGACTACAATAATAATTATTTACTTTGCAAGGACGTAAGTGTGTCAGACTGCTAAATTGTTTTATTATTCCTACAATATAAACTAGGGGATATAGGGGGTAACACTGTCCCTATAAATTCCTTTTTTCCTTTTCTTTTTTGTCCAGAATTGAACAAAAAAGAAATTATGGAAGATGTTTTCTTCCCCCATTAAGTCCGAGCCATAGAGTAAGAGTGAGATGAGTTTTCCAAATTCATCATAGACTTTCCCTATGGCTTGATAGAAGTAAGCAGCAAAGAGTCGTAACTTAAAGAAAAAAACGGACAGGGCCGACAGATTTACCTGATGTAAAGAAGATCCTAAAAGTCTCTGATTAGTCGACTCTCTCCATTTAACACTTTCCTCTCTCTCCTTTTTTCCACTGACTCAATTCTAGTTTATTAGATTCTTGTTTAAAAGAATGCAAAAAGTTCAATAGAACTAAGAACACATAAAAAATAGCATAGAGGATCAAGGCCATTACCAAAAGTTCCTCCCAAGGATCCTATATCCTATTGGGTATCTGTTCCCCGCCTTTTCCCGCTAGGATCGGAAATCTTATATTTTCCATATCCATATACCGTTGAATCCTTGGGGTTCCAGAATCCGCCTATTTTACTAGTCTTCGGAAACGGAAAACCCTGAACCAAGAAGAGTTGGATATGTTATGTAGGGTATGTTTTTTTTTATTAATTTTATTTTGAGCTCTCAAGATATCGATATATACATATACAATCTCTACATAATGTCTCTCTCTCTATCTCTATATATTATATATATAATATGTACATTATGCAGTAGACCCATAATGGGAAATCCAAGTGGCTAATTTTTGAATTAAATAAAAAGCCCTTTTAACTCAGTGGTAGAGTAATGCCATGGTAAGGCATAAGTCATCGGTTCAAATCCGATAAAGGGCTTTTTAAATTAGTGGTAGAGTAATCTCGTGCTAAGACGTAAGTCGTTGGTTCGAATCTGATAGAGTACTTTTCTACTAAATTGATTCACTTTTTTTCTTTGTTTTTGAAACTTTCTCTATATTTTTAGAGAATTTTATGACTTAGTGCGGGATGGATGCATTTTTGGTATGAACACTAAATGAAGCACGGAGAATTAATCTATAACGATCAACTAAAAAAAATCCTAGATGAAAACATAACAGAAAAGTTGGAAAAACTCTTTGCTTTGGATCTATTTATACTTTTCGAGTATATTGACAATTCCAAAAAACTGCTCATACTATGATTATAGTATAATCACGAGCGGTTGTATATGGCCCTATCGTCTAGTGATGCCCCTATCGTCTAGTGGTTCAGGACATCTCTCTTTCAAGGAGGCAGCGGGGATTCGACTTCCCCTGGGGGTAGGGAGTATTATGAAAGGAGGTTAATCATAGATTAGCAAAAACCCTAGAATAAATTCTTCCTGGGTCGATGCCCGAGTGGTTAATGGGGACGGACTGTAAATTCGTTGACAATGTCTACGCTGGTTCAAATCCAGCTCGGCCCAAACCAAAAATCTAGGGCTTCGTGAGTATGAACTAAATCCTTTTGTTTTTCTTCCATAAAATAAAATGTCTGATCTATAGAAATAAAAGATAAAGAAAAAAGGGAAATTTTTTTTTCTAATCCATATCTCTCTCATTCCTTTCTTACAAACAAAAGAGTTTTTCTTATTGAAGGCTGGATTATTATCCATTTTTAGTGATAAAAAATCACGACATACTAGTTATGTCACTCTCACTATACCCACGTATAATATAATATGTGGGTATGTAGTATATGATTCGTCTATTTCTTAGAGTACGAAAGACGAATCGAATCTTCTTATGGTTCTATTTAAGAATGGGTATGCCATACACCCCGCGGGGATTGTAGTTCAATTGGTCAGAGCACCGCCCTGTCAAGGCGGAAGCTGCGGGTTCGAGCCCCGTCAGTCCCGAACTAGGGTTCAATGAATGGAGAAATTGATATTTCCTTTTTCCATGAAAAAAAGGGGCAGGGAGCAAGATCAAATACCCACAGGGCACCCTTACTTCACTTTTTTATTGTTGCATCTCTCATTAAAGAGGGAGGGAGGGCATATAGGAATTTTTTTTTCACTACTCCCAATCGATAAAGAAAGACACACATACGATATGTGGATTAGTAGAATTTAGGATATTATATTACTCTATCTTTCTTTATGATGATACCATCCTCATCTTAATTTCCTATTCCACTCTTATGGAATAGAGTACCGGTATTTTACCGGAATCCATACATAAATCGTATTCCCTTTTTATTTCAGACCTCTTTTCCCCATCTCACTTCTACTGCTTATTTGGATGTCTATGTGACCCATAGAAAGTGAAAGTTGGTCATATAATACATACATAATTGTATGTATAACTATAAGAAAAAGGAAGGGAAATTGTATAAGATTAAGAAAGTATAAGATTAAGAAAGCTCGTGGGTTAGAGATATAGAAAAGAAAAAGTAGAAAAGGATTAAAAAAGAGGGAATTCCTAATCCAATCAAAAAACCCATTTTGGTCTTAGTGTGGATAGAGGATCTTCCTATGTTATACTATATAACTCTCATCCGTGAAATATAACTCTCATCCATGAATTGATTTGATAGATCCGATATTCATAATATTGAATTGATTCAGTATTATCAGAATGCAAGCCCTACCCTTGAATTTACAAGATACCCCTTTTTCCTCTCCATGGGATTACATCCCGAGTTATTGTGAAAATAAAAAATAAAGAGGTTATGGAAGTCAATATTCTCGCATTTATTGCTACTGCACTGTTCATTCTAGTTCCTACTTCTTTTTTACTTATTATTTATGTAAAAACAGTCAGCCAAAATAATTAATTGGAATTCCAATTAATCATTGAAGAAATTAAAAAGGGATTAAATAAAAAAAATCCAAGTCTTAAATGAAAGGATCTGGTTGGAATCTTAAAGTGTGGTAGAAAGAACTACATATAGTTTTTTCTACGACACTTTAGATTCTTTCTATTATATTATCTTTGAATCTACATAGAATAGATTAGTAGATTGAAATAGTTAAGTAGTCTAATTCAATTTCTTTTTTCATTGCATCCACTTAATTTCAATCAGGTCAAAATAAAAAAATCTAAGACAATTCTTGACCAAAGAATCCATGGAAGGAAAGAAAAATAATATGAAGAATAGACTATAGTAAAAAGTAAAAGGAAATGGAAAATGTGTGATATGCCGTGAATAGTTCCGTGGAAGAAAGTCTAATTTTCTTATGTATAGAACTTTTTTTAACCATTCGTCATTTCTAGTAGAAATTCTGAATTGGTATAATGGCTCTTTCTTACATTACAACTTACAATACAAGAGTTTCTTACAGGAGTGAAACAAAACTAAAGAAAAAGATTAAAGAATAACGTTTGACAAAATGATTAATGCAAAATGATCCATTAAAGAAAAGAATTGATACAACAATTTGATTACTTAATCAATTAGTAGTATCCCTAGAGTCCACTCCTTCCCCATACTACTAGTGAAAGAGAAAATGTAAAGACTACCATTAAAGCAGCCCAAGCGAGACTTACTATATCCATCTAAATTATGTCTCCTATTTCTATGAAGGGATTATTCTACTATTGATCAATAATCATAGTGGAATCAAGGGTACAGAGTCAAAAAGGGATTCCGCCCTAAGGCCATGGATCAATCAGTTCAAGGAATTTACTCCTAACAAATTCTTATAGGAATTCTGGTAGAATTAGAGAGCATTAAAAATACGAGATACTATAGCCCTTTTTTCCTTAAAAAAGAAAGAGTACGGGAATGATGTCCTGAATAGAAGAAGCGGGAATAGGAAGATTTTTTATTCCTTTTGTTACTCTTTTTTTTTTTTTTAAGCAAAGGACGCCCGAATATACCATAAAATTATCGATAGATAAATATTTATTGGATACCTACCTTACCTAATGTTTATTTTTGACCTAAACCCTGCAGCCTTGCTTTGTATCATTCTATGAAAGAATGAAGAGATTTTATCCATAATACAACTCCTAAATTGATTTTTGATCGACCTATTTAATCTGATTCTCGTTAGAATTAAGTAGTCCTTACTTTAGTGTATGTAGGTAACATAAGATGTACGATAAAAAAATGTATAATAATTAGTAAGTCTTGATATTCTTTCGTGGAGTCCCTTCTTGAATCTTAGATTGAAAAAAAAAAAGAATGCCCCTTAGGGACCTTTCTTTGGATACCAAGATTTCTGACATCTTATCCTCGTATTTTAAAATTATCAAATCGAATCTCAATTAAGAACCAATTCAAATTCATATAATAAAAGAATAAGGAAACACTACCTCACCCCTATTGATAACCATTTTGGCCACTACCGTCAAAACAAACCCTAACCCTAGTTTGAGGATAGAACTATGGTATGGTTTCTCTAAACCCAGTATCGGCAGGCCCAGTTACTCTCTTGCCCGAACTTATGCGAAGTAAAAATTTATCGAATTCGATCAGCACTATAAAAAAAACCTAAGTATTTTATTGATCAGGCGGCACCCAGATTTGAACTGGGGATAAAGGATTTGCAGTCCCCTGCCTTACCGCTTGGCCATGCCGCCAAAAAATCCGATCAAAAATCTAGAAAACAGCAAGTATTCATCCACGTTTTCTTACGAAAAGCCCCTTTTATTTTGAATATAATTCTACTTACTTTTTTCCAATCTTTTTCAAAAAATCTATTCCTGCTTTTTTTGATCCAGTTTCTATTATTCTCCTCGATAGATTCTATCTTAAAACATACATTGTTAACACAATAAAACTTCCCATTTCTTTCTATTGAGATGAAAAAGAAGAAAAAGTGGATTTCTATTCACAGGCTGCAAAATTCAGAATAAATTGGAACCGTTAACTAGAATTCTCTTTTTTTTATTGCAGTAGTGAACTACTCTTAAATCGGTATTATCTCCCCCCCCTTCAATGGCATAATAAAATATTATGGCTTTATGCTTAATCCGTGTATAGGTAAACTTTAGGTCCGAACAGCATTATTATCCAAAGATCCCCTTTATGTACATATCTCTATGGGGAATCATGCTTTAATTTTTCAAAGTATTAAATTAAATATCTTGAATAAAAAAAGGAAATTTGCTCTGATATAGAGTATAACCTGACTATCTTGGCGTACCCAAGTGAAATTACGATAAAAGAAAAGCATGGATATGGGGAGAGGTGGATAACTAGATTGGCATGTACTTAAAAAAGGGACTTACTTTATTTTAGAATTCCACAATGAAATACTGAATTTTCTAGCAATTATACTACTCCGATCCGAAATAAAAAAGAACCCTCAAATTATTTTGAGAAATTAAAGTAAGCACGCTATTCTAAATCGAAGTAAAGTCAAACTTTCTAGTATATTATATTACGGCTTTATTACATTCATAGAAAGGAGATAAAATGAGAAATCTTTGCCATCCAATCTGATTAGAATATCATAACATAAAGTATAAGTGGCAGAATTTTTTTTGTAGGAATGTTTTATCAATTCATTTTCATTTCATTTGTACCCCTGGCAAACTCGAACTTTCGTCCAAATGGTCTCTATTCATATGTATGAAATACATATATGAAATACGTATGTGGAGTTCCCTAGAATTTCATGTGATTCAGTAAACAGAATATAGATTCCATGATTGCTAGATCGATCCATAGGGATTGATGAAGAGTGAGCTGATAATGGAATTTTTCTTTGATAAACAGGAAACTTAAGATTAAGATGCTCCGGAATGGAAACGAGGGAATGTCCACAATACCCGGATTTAGTCAGATCCAATTCGAGGGATTTTGTAGGTTCATTAATCAAGCCTTGGCAGAAGAACTTGACAAGTTTCCAACAATTAAAGATCCAGATCACGAAATTGCATTTCAATTATTTGCGAAAGGATATCAACTGCTAGAACCCTCGATAAAAGAAAGAGATGCTGTGTATGAATCACTCACCTATTCTTCCGAATTATATGTATCTGCGAGATTAATTTTTGGTTTCGATGTGCAAAAGCAAACCATTTCTATCGGAAACATTCCTATAATGAATTCCTTAGGAACCTTTATTATAAATGGAATATACCGAATTGTGATCAATCAAATATTGCTAAGTCCTGGTATTTACTACCGCTCGGAATTAGATCATAAGGGAATTTCTATCTACACTGGCACTATAATATCAGATTGGGGGGGGAGATCGGAATTAGCAATTGATAAAAAAGAAAGGATATGGGCTCGCGTGAGTAGAAAACAAAAGATATCTATTCTAGTTCTATCATCAGCTATGGGTTCGAATCTAAGAGAAATTCTGGATAATGTTTCCTACCCTGAAATTTTCTTGTCTTTCCCGAATGCTAAAGAGAAGAAGAGGATTGAGTCAAAAGAAAAAGCTATTTTGGAGTTTTATCAACAATTTGCTTGTGTAGGTGGGGACCTGGTATTTTCGGAGTCCTTATGCGAGGAATTACAAAAGAAATTTTTTCAACAAAAATGTGAATTAGGAAGGATTGGTCGACGAAATATGAATCGGAGACTTAATCTTGATATTCCTCAGAACAATACATTCTTGTTACCACGAGATGTATTGGCCGCTACGGATCATTTGATTGGAATGAAATTTGGAACGGGTATACTTGACGATGACGATATGAATCACTTGAAAAATAAACGTATTCGTTCGGTTGCGGATCTGTTACAAGATCAATTCGGATTGGCTCTTGGTCGTTTACAACATGCAGTTCAAAAAACTATTCGTAGAGTATTCATACGTCAATCGAAACCGACTCCCCAAACTTTGGTAACTCCAACTTCAACTTCAATTTTATTAATAACTACTTATGAGACCTTTTTTGGCACATACCCGTTATCTCAAGTTTTTGATCAAACGAATCCATTGACACAAACTGTTCATGGGCGAAAAGTGAGTTGTTTAGGTCCTGGAGGGTTGACGGGGAGAACCGCAAGTTTTCGGAGCCGAGATATTCATCCGAGTCACTATGGGCGTATTTGTCCAATTGACACGTCTGAAGGAATCAATGTTGGACTTACTGGATCCTTAACAATTCATGCGAGAATTGATCACTTGTGGGGATCCATAGAGAGTCCGTTTTATGAAATATCTGCTGAGAAAGCAAAAGAAAAAAAAGAGAGACAGGTGGTTTATCTATCACCAAATAGAGATGAATATTATATGATAGCAGCAGGAAATTCTTTGTCCTTGAATCAAGGTATTCAGGAAGAACAGGTTGTTCCGGCTAGATACCGTCAAGAATTCTTGACTATTGCATGGGAACAGATTCATGTTAGAAGTATTTTTCCTTTCCAATATTTTTCTATTGGGGGTTCTCTCATTCCTTTTATTGAGCACAATGATGCGAATCGGGCTTTAATGAGTTCTAATATGCAGCGCCAAGCAGTTCCGCTTTCTCGGTCCGAGAAATGCATTGTTGGAACTGGATTGGAACGCCAAACAGCTCTAGATTCGAGGGTTTCCATTATAGCCGAACGCGAGGGAAAGATCATTTCTACTGATAGTCATAAGATACTTTTATCAAGTAGTGGGAAGACTATAAGTATTCCTTTAGTTAACCACCGTCGCTCTAACAAAAATACTTGTATGCACCAAAAACCCCGGGTTCCACGGGGTAAATCCATTAAAAAAGGACAAATTTTAGCAGAAGGAGCTGCTACAATTGGGGGCGAACTTGCTTTAGGAAAAAACGTATTAGTAGCTTATATGCCATGGGAAGGTTACAATTTTGAAGACGCAGTACTAATTAGCGAACGTTTGGTATATGAAGATATTTATACCTCTTTTCACATCCGGAAATATGAAATTCAGACGGATACGACAAGCCAGGGCTCCGCTGAAAAAATCACTAAAGAAATACCACATCTAGAAGAACATTTACTCCGCAATTTGGACAGAAATGGAGTTGTTAGGTTGGGATCCTGGGTAGAAACTGGTGATATTTTAGTAGGTAAATTAACGCCTCAGATAGCGAGCGAATCATCTTATATCGCGGAAGCTGGATTATTACGGGCCATATTTGGCCTTGAGGTTTCCACTTCAAAAGAAACTTCTCTGAAATTACCTATAGGTGGAAGAGGGCGCGTTATCGATGTGAAATGGATCCAAAGGGACCCGCTCGACATAATGGTTCGTGTATATATTTTACAGAAACGTGAAATCAAAGTTGGGGATAAAGTAGCCGGAAGACATGGGAATAAAGGGATCATTTCCAAAATTTTGCCTAGGCAAGATATGCCCTATTTGCAAGATGGAACACCCGTTGATATGGTCTTCAATCCCTTAGGAGTACCCTCCCGAATGAATGTGGGACAAATATTTGAAAGCTCGCTCGGATTAGCGGGGGATCTGCTAAAGAAACATTATAGAATAGCACCCTTTGATGAGAGATATGAGCAAGAGGCTTCAAGAAAACTTGTGTTTTCAGAATTATATGAAGCCAGTAAAGAAACAAAAAATCCATGGGTATTTGAACCCGAGTACCCGGGAAAAAGCAGAATATTTGATGGAAGAACAGGCGACCCCTTTGAGCAACCTGTTCTAATAGGGAAGTCCTATATCTTAAAATTAATTCATCAAGTTGATGAGAAAATTCATGGGCGTTCTACTGGGCCCTACTCACTTGTTACACAACAACCGGTTAGAGGAAGAGCCAAGCAAGGGGGACAACGAGTAGGAGAAATGGAAGTTTGGGCTTTAGAAGGATTTGGTGTTGCTCATATTTTACAAGAGATACTTACTTATAAATCTGACCATCTTATAGCTCGCCAAGAAATACTTAATGCTACGATCTGGGGAAAAAGAATACCTAATCATGAGGATCCTCCAGAATCTTTTCGAGTGCTCGTTCGAGAACTACGATCTTTGGCTCTAGAACTGAATCATTTCCTTGTATCTGAAAAGAACTTCCAGGTTAATAGGGAGGAAGTTTGATCGGAATAAATATAAATTCTTTTCTTATTTCTATTTTATGATTGACCAATATAAACATCAACAACTTCAAATTGGACTCGTTTCCCCTCAACAAATAAAGGCTTGGGCTAACAAAAACCTACCTAATGGAGAAGTCGTTGGCGAAGTCACAAGGCCCTCTACTTTTCATTATAAAACCGATAAACCAGAAAAAGATGGATTGTTTTGCGAAAGAATCTTTGGACCCATAAAAAGCGGGATTTGCGCTTGTGGCAATTCTCGAGCGAGCGGAGCTGAAAACGAAGACGAAAGATTTTGCCAAAAATGCGGGGTCGAATTTGTGGATTCTCGGATACGAAGATATCAAATGGGATACATCAAACTCGCATGTCCCGTGACTCATGTGTGGTATTTGAAAGGTCTTCCTAGTTATATCGCGAATCTTTTAGATAAACCTCTTAAGAAGTTGGAGGGCCTAGTATACGGCGATTTCTCTTTTGCTAGGCCCAGCACTAAAAAACCCACTTTTTTACGATTACGAGGTTTATTCGAAGAGGAAATTGCATCCTGTAACCACAGCATTTCTCCCTTTTTTTCTACCCCAGGCTTTGCAACATTTCGAAATCGGGAAATTGCGACAGGAGCAGGTGCTATTAGAGAACAATTAGCAGATTTGGATTTGCGAATTATTATAGAGAATTCTTTGGTCGAATGGAAGGAATTAGAAGACGAGGGGTATAGTGGAGATGAGTGGGAAGATAGAAAAAGACGAATAAGAAAAGTTTTTTTGATTAGACGCATGCAATTGGCGAAACATTTTATTCAAACAAATGTAGAACCAGAATGGATGGTTTTGTGCTTATTACCGGTTCTTCCTCCCGAATTGAGACCTATTGTTTATAGGTCTGGAGATAAAGTAGTGACTTCAGACATTAATGAACTTTATAAGAGAGTTATCCGTCGGAACAACAATCTTGCCTATCTATTAAAAAGAAGTGAATTAGCGCCAGCAGATTTAGTAATGTGCCAGGAAAAATTGGTACAAGAAGCCGTGGATACACTTCTTGATAGTGGGTCCCGCGGGCAACCGACGAGGGATGGTCACAATAAAGTATACAAATCACTTTCAGATGTAATTGAAGGTAAAGAGGGAAGGTTTCGCGAGACTCTGCTTGGGAAACGGGTCGATTACTCGGGGCGTTCTGTCATTGTTGTGGGTCCTTCGCTTTCATTACATCAATGTGGATTACCTCTAGAGATAGCAATAAAGCTTTTTCAGCTATTTGTAATTCGCGATTTAATCACGAAACGCGCCACTTCTAATGTAAGGATTGCTAAAAGGAAAATTTGGGAAAAAGAACCCATTGTATGGGAAATACTTCAAGAAGTTATGCGGGGACATCCTGTACTGTTAAATAGAGCACCTACCCTGCATAGATTAGGCATACAGGCCTTTCAACCCACTTTAGTAGAGGGGCGTACTATTTCTTTACACCCATTAGTGTGTAAGGGTTTCAATGCGGACTTTGATGGAGATCAAATGGCTGTTCATCTACCTTTATCCTTGGAAGCTCAGGCAGAAGCCCGTTTACTTATGTTTTCTCATATGAATCTCTTATCTCCCGCTATTGGGGATCCTATTTGCGTACCAACCCAAGACATGCTTATCGGGCTTTATGTATTAACGATTGGAAAGCGTCGAGGTATTTGTGCAAATAGATATAATAGTTGCAGAAACTACCCAAATCTAAAAGTAAATTACAATAATAATAATAATTTTAAATATAGGAAAGATAAAGAACCCCATTTTTCTAGTTCTTATGATGCACTGGGAGCTTATAGACAAAAACTAATCAGTTTAGATAGTCCCTTGTGGCTACGATGGAACCTGGATCAACGCGTCATTGGGTCAAGAGAAGTTCCGATTGAAGTTCAATATGAATCTTTGGGGACTTATCATGAGATTTATGCCCACTATCTAATAATGGGAAATAGAAAAAAAGAAATTCGTTCGATATACATTCGAACCACTCTTGGTCATATTTCTTTTTATAGAGAAATAGAGGAAGCCATACAAGGATTTAGTCAGGCCTATTCATACACTACCTAAACAAGAAAGTTAGATTCGGCGATGCCCCTCCCCTTTCGGGGGGCATTCCGATTTCCCTAGTATCATCATTATTTGCCACGCGAATCCAGATTGAGATTGAGGCAATTAAGTTAATTAAATTTTCGAATCACTGACTCAGGCCCATTGTCGAATCCTACTCAGCAATTGTCGAATCCTACTCAGCCGAAAAGGGGGTACTTATGTATGGCGGAACGGGCCAATCTGGTCTTTCATAATAAAGAGATAGACGGAACTGGTATGAAACGACTTATTAGCAGATTAATAGATCATTTTGGAATGGGATATACATCCCATATACTGGATCAACTAAAGACTCTGGGCTTCCATCAAGCCACTACTACATCGATTTCGTTAGGAATCGAGGATCTTTTAACAATACCCTCTAAGGGATGGTTAGTCCAAGACGCGGAACAACAGAGTTTTCTTTTGGAGAAACACTATTATTATGGGGCTGTACACGCGGTAGAAAAATTACGCCAATCTGTTGAGATATGGTATGCGACAAGTGAATATTTGAAACAAGAAATGAATTCAAATTTTCGGATAACGGATCCTTCTAATCCAGTCTATCTAATGTCTTTTTCAGGAGCCAGAGGAAATGCATCTCAAGTACACCAATTAGTAGGTATGAGAGGATTAATGTCGGACCCTCAAGGACAAATGATTGATTTACCTATTCAAAGCAATTTACGCGAGGGACTTTCTTTGACAGAATATATAATTTCCTGCTATGGAGCCCGCAAAGGGGTTGTAGATACTGCTGTGCGAACAGCAGATGCTGGATATCTTACACGTAGACTTGTTGAAGTAGTTCAACATATTATTGTGCGTAGAAGAGATTGTGGTACTATCCGAGGTATTTCTGTAAGTCCTCAAAATGGGATGACGGAAAAACTTTTTGTCCAAACACTAATTGGTCGTGTATTAGCAGACGATATATATATCGGTTCACGATGCATTGCCGCGCGAAATCAAGATATTGGAATTGGATTAGTCAATCGATTCATAACTGCCTTTCGAGCACAACCATTTCGAGCACAACCAATATATATATTAGAACCCCCTTTACTTGCCGAAGCACTTCTTGGATCTGTCAATTATGCTATGGCCGGAGTCCTACTCATAGTGATCTGGTCGAATTGGGAGAAGCCGTAGGTATTATTGCAGGTCAATCAATTGGGGAGCCAGGGACTCAACTAACATTAAGAACTTTTCATACTGGCGGAGTATTCACAGGGGGTACTGCCGACCTTGTACGATCCCCTTCGAATGGAAAAATAAAATTCAATGAGAATTTGGTTCACCCCACACGTACCCGTCATGGGCAGCCTGCTTTTCTATGTTATATAGACTTGCATGTAACTATTCAGAGTCAAGATATTCTATATAGTGTGAATATTCCCTCAAAAAGCTTGATTCTAGTGCAAAATGATCAATATGTAAAATCCGAACAAGTAATTGCGGAGATTCGTGCCGGAACGTCCACTTTACATTTTAAAGAAAGGGTACAAAAGCATATTTATTCTGAATCAGACGGCGAAATGCACTGGAGTACTGATGTTTACCATGCGCCCGAATATCAATATGGTAATCTTCGCCGATTACCAAAAACAAGCCATTTATGGATATTGTCAGTAAGTATGTGCAGATCCAGTATAGCGTCTTTTTCACTCCACAAGGATCAAGATCAAATGAATACTTATGGTAAAAAAGATAGGGAAATTCTTGATTATTCAACGTCGGATCGAATCATGTCCAATGGCCATTGGAATTTTATCTATCCTTCTATTTTTCAAGATAATTCAGATTTGTTGGCGAAAAAGCGAAGAAATAGGTTCGTCATTCCATTACAATATCATCAAGAACAAGAGAAAGAACTAATATCCTGTTTTGGGATTTCGATTGAAATCCCCCTTATGGGTGTTTTACGTAGAAATACTATTTTTGCTTATTTTGACGATCCCCGATACAGAAAAGATAAAAAGGGTTCAGGAATTGTTAAATTTAGATATAGGACCCTAGAAGAAGAATATAGGACTCGAGCGGAAGACTCAGAAGAGGAATATGAGACCCTAGAAGACGAATACAGGACCCGAGAGGACGAATATGAATATGAAACCCTAGAAGAATCTAAATATGGAATCCTAGAAGACGAATACGAATATGAAACCCTAGAAGACGAATATGGGAGCCCAGAAAACGAATATGGGAACCCAGAGAACGAATATAGGACTTTAGAGAAAGACTCAGAAGAGGAATATGGGAGCCCAGAGAGCAAATATAGGACCCAAGAGGACGAATATGGAACTCTAGAGGAAGACTCAGAAGACGAATATGGCAGCCCCGGGGAAAGCGCAGAGGAAAAATATGGTACTTTAGAGGAAGACTCAGAAGAAGATTCAGAGGACGAATACGAGAGCCCAGAGGAAGATTCCATCTTAAAAAAAGAGGGTTTGATTGAGCATCGAGGAACAAAAGAATTTAGTCTAAAATACCAAAAAGAAGTAGATCGGTTTTTTTTCATTCTTCAAGAACTTCATATCTTGCCGAGATCTTCATCCCTAAAGATACTTGACAATAGTATTATTGGAGTGAATACACAACTCACAAAAAATACAAGAAGTCGACTAGGCGGACTGGTCCGAGTGAAGAGAAAAAAAAGCCATACGGAACTCAAAATATTTTCCGGAGATATTCATTTTCCTGAAGAGGCGGATAAGATATTAGGTGGCTGTTTGATACCGCCAGAAAGACAAAAAAAAGATTCTAAGGAATCAAAAAAAAGGAAAAATTGGGTCTATGTTCAACGGAAAAAAATTCTCAAGAGCAAGGAAAAGTATTTTGTTTCCGTTCGCCCTACAGTGGCATATGAAATGGACGAAGGAAGAAATTTAGCAACACTTTTCCCGCAGGATCTCTTGCAAGAAGAAAATAATCTCCAAATTCGACTTGTCAATTTTATTTCTCATGAAAATAGCAAGTTAACTCAAAGAATTTATCACACAAATAGTCAATTTGTTAGAACTTGCTTAGTAGTGAATTGGGAACAAGAAGAAAAAGAAAAGGCTGGTGCTTCCCTTGTTGAGGTAAGAGCAAATGATCTTATTCGCGATTTCCTAAGAATTGAGTTAGTCAAGTCCACTATTTCGTATACACGAAAAAGGTATGGTAGGACAAGTGCAGGACCGATTCCCCATAATAGGTTAGATCGCGCCAATATCAATTCTTTTTATTCCAAGGCGAAGATTGAATCACTTAGCCAACATCCAGAAGCTATTGGCACTTTGTTGAATCGAAATAAAGAATACCACTCTTTGATGATTTTGTCGGCATCCAACTGTTCTCGAATTGGTTTATTCAAGAATTCAAAACATCCCAATGCGATAAAAGAATGGAATCCTAGAATTCCTATTCGAGAAATTTTTGGGCCCTTAGGCGCTATTGTAGCTAGTATATCGCATTTTTCTTCATCTTACTATTTACTAACGCATAATAAAATCCTGTTAAAAAAATATTTGTTCGTTGACAATTTAAAACAAACCTTCCAAGTACTTCAAGAACTTAAATACTCTTTAATAGATGAAAATAAAAGGATTTCTAATTTCGATAGTAACATAATGTTGGATCCATTCCTTTTGAATTGTCACTTTGTCCATCATGATTCTTGGGAAGAGACATTGGCAATAATTCACCTTGGACAATTTATTTGTGAAAATGTATGTCTATTTAAATCGCACATAAAAAAATCCGGTCAAATTTTCATTGTAAATATGAATTCCTTTGTTATAAGAGCAGCTAAACCTTATTTGGCCACTACAGGAGCAACTGTTAATGGTCATTATGGAGAAATCCTTTACAAGGGAGATAGGTTAGTTACGTTTATATATGAAAAATCGAGATCTAGTGACATAACGCAAGGTCTTCCAAAAGTGGAACAAATCTTTGAAGCGCGTTCAATTGATTCATTATCCCCGAATCTCGAAAGGAGAATTGAGGATTGGAATGAGCGTATACCAAGAATTCTTGGGGTCCCTTGGGGATTCTTGATTGGAGCTGAGCTAACCATAGCCCAAAGTCGTATCTCTTTGGTTAATAAAATCCAAAAGGTTTATCGATCCCAAGGGGTACAGATCCATAATAGACATATAGAGATTATTATACGCCAAGTAACATCAAAAGTGCGGGTTTCCGAAGATGGAATGTCTAATGTTTTTTCGCCTGGGGAATTAATCGGACTATTGCGAGCGGAACGAGCAGGACGAGCTTTGGATGAATCGATCTATTATCGGGCAATCTTATTGGGAATAACAAGGGCTTCCCTGAATACCCAAAGTTTCATATCTGAAGCAAGTTTTCAAGAAACTGCTCGAGTTTTAGCAAAAGCTGCCCTACGAGGTCGCATTGATTGGTTGAAAGGCTTGAAAGAAAACGTAGTTCTGGGGGGGATTATACCTGTTGGTACCGGATTCCAAAAATTTGTGCATCGTTCCCCACAAGACAAGAACCTTTATTTCGAAATAAAAAAAAAAAATCTATTCGCGTCGGAAATGAGAGATTTTTTGTTTCTCCATACAGAATTAGTTTCTTCAGATTCTGACGTAACAAACAATTTTTATGAGACATAAGAACCCCCATAAAAATATTTTTTACTTTACTAGACTTTTGAACTTAGAACACTAACAGGTCAAATTTTAGATTTTTAAGATTTTTATTTTAATAAGTAAAACAAGTCAGTTAATTCATTAAGGTGGTTATGTTTATACCATGTATCAATGGCCAACTCTTATCTTAGTACAAGGTTCTCTCGGAACAATTATTATTTATTTCAAGCTATTTCGGATCTTTCTTAATCTTCAAAAAGAACTAAATTCCGTAATGGAATGGTAGGATTAAAAAAAAGGAAGTGTGGAAAAAATGACAAGAAGATATTGGAACATTAATTTGAAAGAGATGATAGAAGCAGGAGTTCATTTTGGTCATGGTATTAAGAAATGGAATCCTAAAATGGCCCCTTACATTTCGGCAAAGCGTAAAGGTACTCATATTATAAATCTCGCTAGAACGGCTCGTTTTTTATCAGAAGCTTGTGATTTAGTTTTTGATGCAGCAAGTCAGGGAAAAAGTTTCTTAATTGTTGGTACCAAAAAAAGAGCAACAGATTTAGTAGCATCAGCTGCAATAAGGGCTCGTTGTCATTATGTTAATAAAAAGTGGTTCAGTGGTATGTTAACGAATTGGTCGATTACGAAAACTAGACTTTCTCAATTTAGAGACTTAAGAGCAGAAGAAAAAATGGGAAAATTCCACCATCTCCCAAAAAGAGATGTGGCAATCTTGAAGAGAAAATTATCTACTTTGCAAAGGTATCTCGGCGGGATCAAATATATGACGAGATTGCCAGACATTGTGATCGTCCTTGATCAGCAAAAAGAGTATATAGCTCTTCGGGAATGTGCCATTTTGGGGATTCCTACTATTTCTTTAGTCGATACAAATTGTGACCCGGATCTCGCGAATATATCGATTCCAGCCAACGATGACACTATGACTTCAATTCGATTGATTCTTAACAAATTAGTATTTTCAATTTGTGAGGGCCGTTCTCTCTATATAAGAAATCGTTGATTAAGAATATATAGTGAATTCTTGGGCAACTGCGTAAATTTATGGAATCACTTACTTTACTATATCTTTTTTTTTGCATAGAATTTTTTTTGCATAGAAAAAAGAAGGGGAATATTGATATATATTAGAGGGTATTGATATATATTATGATCTGATGTGCTTTCTTGGTATCCTAAATATAAGATTAATACTTCAAGTTGCTGAGTTGAGAAAGAGATGGTTGAATCAAAAGAATTCCTTTTTTGAAGTTCAATTTTTATCAGAGGACAATATGAATATTATACCTTGTTCCATTAAAACACTCAAGGGGTTATACGATATATCGGGTGTAGAAGTAGGCCAACACTTCTATTGGCAAATAGGAGGTTTCCAAATTCATGCCCAAGTACTCATCACTTCTTGGGTCGTAATTACTATCTTGCTAGGTTCAGTTGTCATAGCTGTTCGGAATCCACAAACCATCCCGACCGACGGTCAGAATTTTTTTGAATATGTCCTTGAGTTTATTCGAGACTTGAGCAAAACTCAGATTGGAGAAGAATATGGTCCCTGGGTTCCCTTTATTGGAACTATGTTCCTTTTTATTTTTGTTTCGAATTGGTCGGGTGCTCTTTTACCTTGGAAAATTATAGAGTTACCCCATGGGGAATTAGCAGCGCCCACGAATGATATAAATACTACTGTTGCTTTAGCTTTACTCACGTCAGCGGCATATTTTTATGCTGGTCTTAGCAAAAAAGGATTGAGCTATTTCGAGAAATATATTAAACCAACTCCAATCCTTTTACCAATTAACATCCTAGAAGATTTCACAAAACCATTATCGCTTAGCTTTCGACTTTTCGGGAATATATTGGCGGATGAATTAGTCGTTGTTGTTCTTGTTTCTTTAGTCCCCTTAGTAATCCCTATACCGGTCATGTTTCTTGGATTATTTACAAGCGGTATTCAAGCTCTTATTTTTGCAACATTAGCCGCAGCCTATATAGGTGAATCCATGGAGGGTCATCATTGAATTGACTCTTTTTGGAAATAGTATTTTTTTTTTTTGCAGCTTAGCTCAATTCATGCATGGTTCCAGATAATCTGCTTGGTTGCAAAAAAATAGTTAGAAATGCGTATGAATATATAGCCTAGAGTTGTAGGAGAGAGAATAGAATAGACTATATTATGGAATTTTCAAAGTATATATGCATTAAGGAGGGTGGAGTCAGGCTAGATCTATACTATAATATCCTTAATGTCTATAAGTGGAGTCCTCTTTTATGCAGGTTTCCACTTTAAGCAATGATTTTAGAATCCGATTCAATAGAAAATGAGAAAATATGCAAACAAAATAGAAGAAACAAATGTATATATATAGGATATTATATTATATATTCCTAGGTTAGATTCATTATCTAATCCGATATATGGATATGGAATTCCCTTCTATGTAGTTCGGACAATTCACATTATCATTTCAATTTGATTTCAATTTGTACTTTTTAGTTACTTTACTTCTCCCCAATAGAGCTTAGAAGTAAGAATTTATTGGTTGATTGTATCCTTAACCATTTCTTTTTTTTGACACGAGGAACTACTCACCATGAATCCACTAATTGCTGCTGCTTCTGTTATTGCTGCTGGATTGGCCGTAGGGCTTGCTTCTATTGGACCTGGAGTTGGTCAAGGTACTGCTGCAGGACAAGCTGTAGAAGGTATTGCGAGACAGCCAGAAGCAGAAGGTAAAATACGAGGTACTTTATTGCTTAGTCTAGCTTTTATGGAAGCTTTAACAATTTATGGACTAGTTGTGGCACTAGCGCTTTTATTTGCGAACCCTTTTGTTTAATCTTAAAAAAAAAATTCTTTCGATTTCGATTAGATACTTTTTTCTTTTTTTAGTAAATTGGTATTTGCTTCCACAATTCCAATTATATCAATACTTTATTTAATTTACTCCTATTTATTACTCCTGGAATTATCTATTTATCGGGACAGATAATACCCCATTCTAGGAAGGGCTGAGTTGAGTATTATTAATTTAGAAGATATGCTCACCTTCTTATTTCCCGTCCTTAGTTTAGGAAAGTGGAAAGTTTTTTCCTTTTATTTTAGGAATTTTGGGAACAGAACATTTCAACAAAGGAAGTCTTTCACCGGTCAAACAAGACGTAAGACTTAATCTAAAAGAAATTACTAGATTGAATCTATTTGCATTAAAAAAACCGATCAAAAAAGGGCGAGCGAAGTAAGTGATCGAAAAACTTTGTTCTTTGTTCGTCCTATCTATAAGAGGAGAGCATATGAAAAATGTAACCCATTCTTTCGTTTTTTTAGCTCACTGGCCATCCGCTGGCAGTTTCGGGCTTAATACCGATATTTTAGCAACAAATCTAATAAATCTAACTGTAGTGGTTGGTGTTTTGATTTTTTTTGGAAAGGGAGTGTGTGCGAGTTGTCTATTTCAAGAATAGATTGGATCTATCCGGCTGCACTTTATAATATTTTTTAGTATTTTTCGGATAAATAAGAAAAGGGTGCACGATCTCGACGAATTACTTCTGAATAAATTCAGAAATCATATGGAAGAACCATAGCATTTCGCGACTCATTGGTAAATCAACTTTGATTCTCTATAAACCAAGAATGTGAGACCATTAACACGGTTAAAGCTAAACTGCTTGAAGTCCAGGCAAAAAGAGGTACTCTTTCTACAACTATATTAGTATTAGTACCAATTTAAACGGGAAATAGCTAATGTAAAATTTATCTGATATAGAACACTCATATCGATAAAATGGTTTGAACTATTTACTAGAAAAAAAAGGGGGCACCCTGCCCTTTTTTAACCAATGCCGAATCGACGACCTATGTATAAAAAAGAGAAATTTTTTGGATTTGAAGAAAAAAAAAATAAAAAAGAATTCTATTAATTTTCATTTTCCATTTATTTAGTTAGTTTTTCTTAATGAAATTGAAATTATTAACTAGAGGGCAAATAAAAATAAAGAAACAACTTTGCTGACCATGATATATTTTTATCTAGGCGGAAGAGTCCTCTTAATATTTATCTAGTCTTATATAGGTTTCGGTATATTGAAATATAAACATAAAAAAGAAGATAGAGGATAGGCTCATTACTTAAAAAAAAGATATGGAAATAGCTATAGAAAAAAAAAAAGGAGCGTGAGAGCCAAATGAATCGAAAGATTCATGTTTGGTTCGGGAAGAGATCATAAAAGTTGTAAACTTACAAAATAATCTACTTTCATTAAAAGATTTATTAGATAATCGAAAACAGAGGATCTTGAGTACTATTCGAAATTCAGAAGAATTGCGTAGAGGGACCATTGAGCAACTCGAAAAAGCTCGGATTCGATTACAGAAAGTCGAACTAGAAGCGGATGAGTATCGAATGAATGGATACTCTGAGATAGAACGAGAAAAAGCAAATTTGATTAATGCTACTTCTATTAGTTTGGAACAATTGGAAAAGTCTAAAAACGAAACCCTTTATTTTGAAAAACAAAGGGCAATGAATCAGGTCCGACAGCGGGTTTTCCAACAGGCCGTACAAGGAGCTCTAGGAACTCTGAATAGTTGTTTGAATACCGAGTTACATTTCCGTACGATTCGTGCTAATATTGGCATTCTCGGGTCCCTGGAATGGAAGAAATAATTAAATTAATTAGGCCTTGAACTTCTACTTTCGTTTAGAATTTAGGCATTATTTTTCCCCTTGCTTCCGAAAAAAGAGTCAAGAAACACTAATGGCAACCCTTCGAGTCGACGAAATTCATAAAATTCTCCGCGAACGTATTGAACAATATAATAGGAAAGTAGGGATTGAGAATATAGGTCGCGTAGTTCAAGTGGGGGATGGGATTGCTCGTATTATAGGTCTTGGTGAAATAATGTCAGGTGAATTAGTCGAATTTGCAGAAGGTACTAGGGGTATTGCTCTGAATTTGGAATCCAAAAATGTTGGGATTGTATTAATGGGCGATGGGTTGATGATACAAGAGGGAAGTTTTGTAAAAGCAACAGGAAGAATTGCTCAGATACCCGTGAGTGAGGCTTACTTGGGTCGTGTTGTAAATGCTCTGGCTAAACCTATTGATGGGAAAGGCGAAATTATAGCTTCCGAATCTCGCTTAATTGAATCTCCTGCTCCAAGTATAATTTCCAGGCGTTCCGTATACGAACCTCTTCAAACAGGGCTTATTGCTATCGATTCGATGATCCCTATAGGGCGCGGTCAGCGAGAGTTAATTATTGGGGACAGACAGACTGGCAAAACAGCAGTAGCCACAGATACAATTCTCAATCAAAAAGGGCAAGGTGTAATATGTGTTTATGTAGCTATCGGTCAAAGAGCATCCTCCGTAGCTCAAGTAGTAACTACTTTCCATGAGGAGGGGGCCATGGAATACACTATTGTAGTAGCTGAAATGGCGGATTCACCTGCTACATTACAATACCTCGCTCCTTATACGGGAGCAGCCCTGGCTGAGTATTTTATGTACCGCGAACGGCATACTTTAATAATTTATGATGATCTCTCCAAACAGGCACAAGCTTATCGCCAAATGTCCCTTCTATTAAGAAGACCTCCCGGACGTGAGGCTTATCCAGGGGATGTTTTTTATTTGCATTCACGCCTTTTAGAAAGAGCCGCTAAATTAAATTCTCTTTTAGGCGAAGGAAGTATGACCGCTTTACCAATAGTTGAGACTCAATCTGGAGACGTTTCCGCCTATATTCCTACTAATGTAATCTCCATTACAGATGGACAAATATTCTTATCTGCGGATCTATTCAATGCCGGAATTCGACCCGCTATTAATGTGGGTATTTCTGTTTCCAGAGTAGGATCCGCGGCTCAAATTAAAGCCATGAAACAAGTAGCTGGCAAATCAAAATTGGAACTAGCGCAATTCGCAGAGTTACAAGCCTTTGCACAATTCGCCTCTGCTCTCGATAAAACAAGTCAGAATCAATTGGCAAGGGGTCGACGATTAAGGGAATTGCTTAAACAATCCCAGGCAAATCCTCTCCCAGTGGAAGAGCAGATAGCTACTATTTATACCGGAACAAGAGGATATCTTGATTCGTTAGAAATTGAACAGGTAAATAAATTTCTGGATGAGTTACGTAAACATCTAAAAGATACTAAACCTCAATTCCAAGAAATTATATCTTCTAGCAAGACATTCACCGAGCAAGCGGAAATCCTTTTGAAGGAAGCTATTCAGGAACAGCTGGAACGGTTTTCTCTTCAGTAACAAATAAATTTTGCATGTCTACTCTTGTTAGTAGAATAGGAATCGTTGAGAAAGCTTTTTCATTTGAATCATGCAAAAAAGTTTTCTTTGTTTTTAGTTTAGTATAGTTATTTAAAGAATAGATAGAAATAAGATTGCGTCCAATAGGATTTGAACCTATACCAAAGGTTTAGAAGACCTCTGTCCTATCCATTAGACAATGGACGCTTTTCTTTCATATTTTATTCTTTCTTTTATTTTTTTGCTTCTTCCGAGAAAAAACTGTTAGACCAAAACTCTTTTAGGAAATCAAAAAATCCAGATACAAATGCATGATGTATATATTATATCATGCATATATCATAAAGAAGGAGTATGGAGGCGGTAGTGGGAATCGAACCCGCAACCCCAAGGTTATGAGCCTTATGAGCTACCAAACTGCTCTATACTCTTAAACTAAAGAGGGGTAACTAGTGGATAAAAGAGGGTTGGATACGCCCCTCTACCAATATCTATACAAATAGAATAGTCCATTTATACAGAATGGTAAAGAGGGCTCCTCTATGATTATCAATTCCAGAAATCCATACAAATACGAAAGGGTATTTTATCCTTACCAACTGGATCTTGTTGCACCCGGTAACAAACATTCATAAACCATTTCTCGAAGTACGTGTCCGGATAGCCCAAAATGTCGATAGTTAGCTCTAGGTCTTCCGGTCAAAAAACAACGTCGATGAAGGCGTGTAGGTGCACTATTACGCGGTAGGGATTGCAATTTTTCTCGCATTTTCGTTTTTTCACTCAAACTCAAGGGAGAAACTTTGCTTCTTATCTTTTTTTTTAAAGATTGACGAATCAAATGATATTTCTGTTCTAATTTCTGCCGCTTCTTCTCCCTCTGAATCAAACTTTTTTTTGCCATAATGTGTCGTTGCTATTATTACCAAGTATACGGTTCTAATCCTAGATGGAAAAATAAATAGAAAAAGAAATCTAAAAAGGCAGATCCTCCCTCTCTATCAAGAGTAATGAACTAGGTGCTGATACAGTACAAAAAAACAAACTAAATTAACCAAACTTGCCTGATGTTGAGGCAATCAAGAAAGCTGCATAAGTGAATATATAACCCACGGAAAAGTGAGCTAATCCAACCAATCTTGCTTGCACAATGGAAAGAGCCACGGGCTTATCTCTCCAGCGAATTAAATTAGCTAAAGGTGTGCGTTCATGAGCCCATGCTAAAGTCTCAATTAATTCCTGCCAATACCCCCGCCAGGAAATTAAGAACATAAATCCAGTAGCCCAAACAAGATGTCCAAATAAGAACATCCACGCCCATACCGATAAACTATTCATCCCAAAAGGATTATATCCATTGATAAGTTGTGAAGAGTTTAACCATAGGTAATCTCTTAACCATCCCATCAAATAAGTGGAGGATTCATTAAATTGTGAAACGTTGCCCTGCCATAATGTGATATGTTTCCAATGCCAATAAAAAGTAACCCACCCAATGGTATTTAACATCCAGAAAACTGCCAAATAAAATGCGTCCCAAGCAGAAATATCACAAGTACCGCCGCGCCCTGGGCCGTCACAAGGAAAACTATATCCAAAATCCTTTTTATCTGGCATTAATTTGGAACCGCGTGCATCTAAAGCGCCCTTTACTAAAATCAATGTAGTTGTATGCAAACCTAGAGCAATAGCATGATGAACCAAGAAATCCCCAGGTCCTATTGTTAAGAAAAGCGAATTACTATTCTCATTAACAGCATTCAACCATCCGGGCAACCATAGGCTTCGACCCGCATTGAAAGCGGGGCCATTCGTTGAAGATAAGAGTATATCGAACCCATATGTCGTCTTGCCATGAGCAGATTGTATCCATTGGGCAAATATAGGTTCGATCAAGATTTGCTTTTCTGGAGTACCAAAAGCAAGCATGACGTCGTTATGAACATAAAGGCCCAAGGTATGGAATCCTAGAAAGAGGCTAGCCCAACTTAAATGAGATATGATAGCTTCTTTATGGTCTAACATTCTTGCCAATACATTATCCTCATTCTGTTCCGGATTGTAATCCCTAATGAAAAAAATAGCTCCATGAGCAAAAGCCCCTGTCATGATGAACCCTGCAATATATTGGTGATGAGTATATAAAGCAGCTTGAGTAGTAAAGTCTTGTGCTATGAATGCATAAGGAGGTAAAGAGTACATATGTTGAGCTACTAAGGAAGTAATAACCCCTAAAGAAGCTAGAGCAAGACCTAACTGAAAATGAATCGAATTGTTGATTGTGTCATAAAGGCCCTTATGCCCACGCCCTAATCGACCCCCCGGAGGAGTATGCGCTTCTAAAAGATCTTTAATACTGTGCCCAATTCCGAAGTTAGTTCGATACATGTGACCGGCAATGAGAAAAATAAATGCAATAGCTAAATGATGGTGAGCCATATCGGTCAGCCACAAACTTTGTGTTTGTGGATGGAATCCCCCAAGAAGAGTTAGAATGGCAGTTCCCGCTCCTTGAGCGGTACCAAATAAATGATTACTCGAATCAGGGTTTTGGGCATAAAGATTCCATTGACCCGTCAAAAGGGGTCCCAACCCCTGGGGATAGGGTAATACATCTAAGAAATTATTCCATCGAACGTACTCCCCCCTGGATGCGGGAATAGCAACATGAACTAAATGTCCTGTCCAAGCCAAAGAACTTACCCCGAAAAGTCCTGACAAATGATGATTGAGACGAGATTCCGCGTTTTTGAACCACGAAAGGCTTGGTTTCCATTTGGGTTGTAGATGTAACCAACCCGCTATTAAGGACAGCGTAGAAAGAAATAATAGAAAAAGAGCTCCAGTATAAAGATCCTCATTGGTGCGTAATCCTATTGTATACCACCACTGATAAACTCCAGAATAAGCAATATTCACTGGACCAGCAGCACCTCCTCGAGTAAAGGCTTCCACAGCGGGTTGACCAAAATGAGGATCCCAAATCGCATGAGCAATAGGTCTTACGTGTAAAGGATCCTGTATCCATGATTCAAAATTTCCTTGCCAAGCTACATGAAACAGATTTCCGGACGTCCATAGAAAGATTATTGCTAATTGCCCAAAGTGAGAAGCAAAAATGTTCTGATAAAGACGTTCTTCAGTAATATCATCATGACTTTCGAAATCATGTGCGGTAGCAATACCAAACCAAATACGACGAGTAGTGGGGTCCTGAGCTAAGCCTTGGCTAAACCTGGGAAATCTTAATTCCATAATGCCTTTCAAATCCTCCTAGCCACTATCCTACTGCAATAATTCTCGCTAAGAAGAATGCCCATGTCGTGGCAATTCCACCCAGAAGGTAATGGGTTACTCCTACAGCGCGTCCTTGTATAATGCTCAAGGCTCTAGGCTGAGTAGCAGGAGCAACTTTTAATTTGTTATGAGCCCAAACGATAGATTCAATGAGTTCTTGCCAATAACCACGGCCGCTGAATAAAAACATTAAACTGAAGGCCCAGACAAAATGAGCACCTAAGAAAAAAAGACCATATGCAGATAATGAAGAACCATAAGACTGAATGACTTGCGATGCCTGTGCCCACAAGAAATCTCGAAGCCACCCATTAATCGTAATGGAACTCTGTGCAAAGTTTCCCCCTGTAATATGAGTTACCACCCCTTGATCACTTATAGTACCCCAAACATCCGACTGCATTTTCCAACTGAAATGGAAAATGACTACCGAAATTGCATTGTACATCCAGAATAAACCTAAGAAAACATGATCCCAGGCGGATACTTGACATGTTCCCCCTCGGCCAGGCCCATCGCAAGGAAAGCGAAAACCTAGATTTGCTTTATCGGGTATCAAACGGGAACTCCGAGCAAATAAAACACCTTTCAAAAGTATTAATACAGTCACATGTATGGTAAATGCATGAATGTGATGGACTAAAAAATCTGCGGTTCCTAATGGAATAGGTAACAAAGCCACTTTGCCACCTACTGCTACTAACTCGCCGCCTCCCCACGTTAAGCTAGTACTTGTTGTTGCACCAGGAGCTGTTACGCCAGGCGCAGTAGCATGGATATTTTGTACCCATTGAGCAAAGATAGGTTGTAATTGTATGGCAGTATCCGAAAACATATCTTGTGGACGGCCTAAAGCACTCATGGTATCATTATGAATGTACAAGCCAAAACTGTGAAAACCTAGAAATATACATACCCAGTTAAGGTGGGATATGATTGCATCGCGGTGTCTAAGGACGCGATCTAATAGATCGTTGTATCGAGTAGTTGGATCATAGTCTCTTACCATAAAAATTGCTGCATGTGCAGCAGCACCGACTATTAGAAATCCGCCAATCCACATGTGGTGTGTGAACAAGGAAAGTTGTGTACCATAGTCAGTAGCTAGGTATGGATAGGGAGGCATAGAATACATATGATGAGCTACAACAATGGTTGTAGAGCCTAGCATAGCTAGGTTAAGAGATAATTGAGCATGCCATGACGTTGTTAAGATTTCATAAAGACCCTTATGGCCTTGTCCTGTAAATGGGCCCTTGTGAGCCTCCAAAATATCTTTAAGTCCATGGCCAATACCCCAATTGGTCCTATACATATGACCTGCGATTAGGAAAAGAATAGCAATAGCTAAATGATGGTGCGCAATATCGGTCAGCCAGAGACCACCGGTTACTGGATCTAGTCCTCCGCGAAAAGTCAGAAATTCTGCGTATTTGGACCAATTTAAAGTGAAAAAAGGGGTTGCTCCTTCGGCAAAACTAGGATAAAGTTGAGCCAAAAGGTCCCGATTCAAGATAAATTCATGAGGAAGTGGTATCTCTTTAGGATCCACCCCAGCGTCAAGAAATTGGTTAATTGGTAAAGATACATGAATTTGGTGCCCCGCCCAAGAAAGAGACCCAAGTCCTAATAATCCCGCTAAGTGGTGATTCAACATGGATTCTACATCTTGGAACCAGGCCAATTTGGGAGCGGCTTTGTGATAATGGAACCAACCAGCAAAAAGCATTAACGCTGCAAAAATCAATGCACCAATTGCAGTACAATAGAGTTGTAATTCACTAGTTATTCCAGATGCTCGCCAAAGCTGAAAAAAACCAGAGGTTATTTGGATTCCTCGGAAACCCCCGCCTACATCACCATTCAATATTTCTTGCCCTACTATAGGCCAAACTACCTGAGCACTGGGTCCAATGTGAGTAGGATCACTTAGCCATGCTTCATAATTGGAAAAACGGGCGCCATGAAAGTACATGCCACTCAACCAAAGAAAGATAATGGAAAGTTGCCCGAAATGAGCACTAAAGACTTTTCGAGAAATCTCCTCCAAATCACCAGTATGACTATCGAAATCGTGAGCATCAGCATGTAGGTTCCAGATCCAAGTGGTAGTATCAGGGCCCTTAGCTAGTGTTCTTGAGAAATGGCCGGGTCTGGCCCATTCCTCAAAAGATGTTTTTACAGGATCCCTATCCACAACAATTTTTACTTCTGGTTCCGGCGAACGAATAATCATTAAGTCCTCCTCTTTCCGGACAAGACATACAAAGAGACCCGCCAACTGTCTTTTTAGTGAATCTTTGAAAGATATATATTTTGAAAGATAGATTTTGAAAGATAGATTTTGAAAGATAGATATTGTGATTAGTTCTTTTCTTTACTATCTACCATCCTTCTATTTTTTTTTTAGTTATTCACTGGAGCAATTATATATTGAAGTCAATCCGAGGCAAGTGTTCGGGTCTATTATGACATAAAGATTAGGTGCCTAACGGACATTGTTTATCTTGAAAAACAAATATTTCTCGACGTAAGAAAAAAATCTTTTTTATTTTTAATTTAAGAAACTAGTGTATTTTTTTTGAGGGCATAAGCTCCTATCTATATCTACTTTCCTTGAGCATAATATAGGGTTTTTTATTTGATTCTAATTCCAAGATAACTCATTAGAATTATTAATAAGATGGTCCTAATATATTAGCAATATTTAGATTGCCCCCTCTTTTTATTCACTTTATTACTTCTATTCTAGACCCTATCCCTATGGTTTATTCTTATGAAATATCATATAAAATAGAAGGTATAAGAATGGATATAATGAAATTCTTGATTCGATCTTACGACCTAATTTATTTGATTAATGGATCAACAACCAAACCACCCATTTTATGAAAAAGAAGGAGCATGGTCTTATTCAAATTCAAAGCGCTTCGTAATCTTCAACCAGTTCTGTGCTTCAATATAATTTCCCGGAGTAAGCGCTATAGCTTGTTTCCAATATTCAGCAGCTTGATCAAACCAAGCTTCCGCAATTTCCGAATCACCCTGTAGAATGGCCTGTTCTCCTCGGTCGGAATAGGAAGTTCCTTCCCTTAGAACCGTACTTGAGAGTTTCCTACCTCATACGGCTCAGAAATTGCTATCTGAATTTCCCCTATCTTAACTGAATTCGATTTATCAAAAATCGATCCAATTTGTTCTTGGTTAAGCAGAAGAAATTAATTACCTAAGTTTCAAACCCTAATTTTTATCAATAATCAGTTTGATCTTTTTTCCCACCTTCAGAAGAATGAAGCATAGATAGATATAGAGCCTTCGTTCAAATTTCTGAGAGGTAACTATCCCGTTTCATATATGAAATCTCTATAGAATCCTTGAAAAAGACTTTTTTCCATAAGAAAGAAAAAAGAACTTACTATCTTTGGATCTGATACTACACCGCTGCTTAATCCCTTAGTGGATCGGCTCTATTACATAAGCGGATTCCTAAATTTTGCCCCATATCATGGGATAAGTAAGCAGTTTTTTTTAGTTGTATCGACCCAGTCGCTCACTAATTGATCTTTACGGTGCTTTCTCTATCAATTTGAGAAACTTTATCCATAGAGTAGTAGTATAGGCCATACTTTCTTCGTTTTTTGATTCTCGTGAAGTGTCCTTCCTTCCTACAGCTGATAGGGAAAAATCGTTGTTTTTACGATCCCTATGTAGAAAGCCCTTTTTTTCTAGTATTTACTAGAAAATTTGATCCTCTCTTTTTTTTTTTCTTTCTATAGTGGAGATAGTCGCACGTAATGACAGATCACGGCCATATTATTAAAAGCTTGCGGTAAGAAGGGGTTTCGTTCTAGTGCCCGGAAATAATATTCCAAAGCCTTTGTATGCTCTCCATTGCTTGTGTGTATAAGGCCTATGTTATAGAGTATATAACTTCGATCATAGGGATCGATTTCTAGTCGCGTAGCTTCATAATAATTTTGCAAAGCTTCCGCATAATTTCCTTCGGATTGAGCCAACATCCGTTACGGTCGTTCATTCTATTCAAAAAATCTCCGTTCCAAAACCGTACATGAGGTTTTCATCTCATACGGCTCCTCCCTTCTGTACATAATAGTACTAAGCGAAATAATCTATAGAATCAAAATAGAATTAGTCCCGTCTCATTATGAACCGAAAGGGGCTGGTATTTTTCCAAGAAATCTCTAGCCAACCTTCCCACAAGAGGTTTTTCTTAACACCAATGAATTCTATTAATGCTAGAGGAAAACGATAGCTCCAATAATTTCTTTGTTCTCAACGCCTCCTATTTAGAGGAATTAGCTACTTCAACGATCTTTGATGGTTATAGGGGTATCCAAAGTACAAACCTGATGGTTGTTTGTTATCCCAACCATTCTTCCAGCCCTGATACCGATCAGAAAGGGGTAATTTCTAACAAAGTTTTTCTCTTGTTGATTCCTATTTCTAGGTGTAGTGCTTTTCTCCCCTATGCTGCCTACGGATACTAATAGAGTAGGATTGGCCTGTAATCCATACCATACCATATCCTGTAGGTGTAACCTTTCGCTCAATACTCAAATCTACAATTGAAGTATCTGAAGCCGCATCAATCGAGGATACACGACGGAAGGAATTGTTAGTTCGCCTCACCTTCCCGAAGCGTGGGTTTGTTTGCTTTACAAATTTGGTTCTCTCTATGCCAACCCCCCTCTCTTTTTCGTAAGACTGAGGTATAGGTAGGGCTAAAAAAAAGCAAAAAAAAGAGTCAAATCGCACCATCTCTATAATAAGTAAATGCCTTTTTTTCTCCTGAGGTTGTCGGAATTATTCGCAATAAAATATTGGCTACAATTGAGGAGGTCTTATCAATGAAATTTCCATTTCCACGGGATCTAG